>NC_090811.1:37174424-37469424 GCF_036512215.1 Solanum lycopersicum | reverse complement strand
TCTGGTTCTACGCACATCAATCCGTATGAACCCAATCAAATCATATGCATTATAGACACATTAAGCATTACTTAGCATAGCCATTTATTAGGGTTGTTACAAAGTATGTGTACATTAATCTACATGATCACATAATATATATCAACAACCCATTGGGGCATCCACCCTCTTAATACCACATTGCATATTCAAGCATAGACCACATGTCATATACTAGCATAGGAGAACACACAACTTAAACCTACATTCCAGACTCCATGCATTGTCTAATCACACATTAACATAGGGGTACATTGGTAGGGGTTCATTAATTATTATTACCTCACAAATGACAGTACCTAATCCACACCTAACCCTAAAATCTTCTTTCAATTATAGAATACATCATCATTACCTAGAACATGCTACTAGAGTGAGAAACAATGCTTATACTTCACATAGTGTGATCATCACAACCACGCGTTCATATTATACCAATTTGCCTTCAAGACCATGATCACATCACATAAGGATTGACAAGAAAGTAAGCACTTGCACCATAAGTGGAACATACCACACAATTCCATACAAGGCCAATCATCTAGCAAGTCTATAGAAAAATAGAGACAATAGGACCAACTAACAATTTCTCCAAGCTTTGATAATCATTGATCACTTCCCATAATTCATCAATAATTCAAGTATATGGAAGTAGTTAAAGTATACACACATAAACAAAATTCACAATTCAATAGTCATAAGATCAAGATCACAATATATACACTACTCAGCAATATAAGAACATAAGTCAATCTAACCAAATCTTCATGACATGATTCACATTGGATAAACTATACATAAATTCAACATCAGTTGACATACCATGAAGTAGATATAAGAAATTCAACATGCTAGAATCATAATTCAATAAACGTAAAGTAAAGATCACAATAACTATAATATAGGCTAATTTGAGAAATGGAGGGAATATGAGTTCATCATGAAATTGAATTGAAATTCACTTCAAAATAAGCATATAAACATCAACTAATAATGAACATGCTTTGGAAAATGTTTTGAGAAAGAACTCATGGTTACGTTGAAAAGCTTTGAAGGTTTTATAAATATGAAGGATAACCATACCTCTTTTTAAAAAAGAACCATGAAATCTTGGTGAAGAAAGCTTGAGAATCCATCACCATGGTTGTTCTTGAGCTTCATCTCCAGTGGAGGTTTCTAGAGAAGTTTCTTTTTGAGAGGGAAAAGTTTAATTTGAAGAATAAATTGGGTAAGGGTTTTTCATGTTATAAATTAACTTAAAATTCTAAAAATAACTATCTATACCAATTCAGGGACGTGGGGTGAATTTTCCAATTTACCCCTTTCATGGAAGCGTGGATGCTGCAATTAGAGGCAGCACCTACGGAAGATAATCGATGGGGCATCGATGGAGGGACCACCCGTCCTCTTTCTTCGTCTATGGTGATTGAGGATGAAAATTTGGGGGCTCATGCTAAAACACAAAAGTTTAAACTACATCCTGAATTGATGGTACGTAGGCGGGACTAGTGGTTGTCGATCATTGGCCTAGGTAAGCAGTGTTCAGGTCCTACTTGAGGGACTTTTTTGGGGCTCCAATTTTATGATTCTATCAAGGGTTGTGGCATTATTGATTTCTAAACATTGAATAATTATTTAATTGATATTGTATTGATGATTTTAACCTAAATTAAATATGAACCCATGAATTGGATGAACCCTATATTTTGACTATGTTATGGGTTACTTGATATTGACTTAACTTTTATGAATTATAGTGTAGATCTCTATGGTCTTTCTAATGATGTAAGAATTTTTTTCAATTGATATCTAAGTTTTATTATATTGCTGAATCTTTATTGAATTAACCTATTTTCATTGATTATCATAATTTCTATATTGAATTATTGTTTATGGCCATTTGTATGGGCCTTATGGTATTGAAATGAATTATTTAGCATCGAATTGAGATGTTGAGGATGTTGTGGTGGTAAGATTCCCTATTTCCTTTATTTTGATGTTAATAAGACTTCAAGTATATTGTTATTGGTATGTTCCACTTATGGTAGCGGTGTTATGTGCTTTACTTGCAATTGACGTGGTCTTGTCGGCGTTACTTTATGTATTATGATGATCATGGCCTTGTAGGCAAACTACTTGAAGTAATGTGGATATTTGTACAGTTGATTATGTGAAGTATTATCATATATACCTACATGCTAGTAATGTGAATGTGTGATGTATATTAGAATTTCATGATAGACTATGACTTTGTGCTTATATGTGTTGTCTTAGAGTTGATGCATGATTGTTCCTACTTGACTATATGAATTTATAATGGTTATATCGATAATGTTCTAGTAATTATAGGGTGACATAAATATGATAATGGTCATCCTAAGTGCTTTAAAGAATGATATGTTATACGTGATAGGGTGAAAGAATCTTGTGTCTTGTTGGGTAGACTTGTGTCCCTTACTTGATTTATGAATGAATGTTATGAGGTTATGATATATCTTGACTAGGTAGTCTTAGTGCACCCTTTTCATGCATGTATGAATGAAAGATATGTGAGAACACAGAGGATGTTAAAAAGGTCATATACGTGGTAAAGGTTATCTTATGAATATTGAAGTCTAGAGTCGTAATGGTATCGTTCATGTAAGGGAATGGTGGACTTAAGGTAAATTGGATGGAACAAAATCATATAAATCATTAGGAAAGTCATAATGAGCTATCTTAGTCGCCATTGAAGGTATCCCTAGTGGACCTCTTTTGTAGGGTGAATATGATTGGGTTATGTTCTAGATAAGGAACCTCTTCATGTGATCCCTTAATGTAAATTACTCTATGAGAACCAAGTCTAACACCGAGTGATTATGTTATCGGAAGTAGCTCTACCTGAGGACGAGACTAGAGTACAATCTAACTCTACTTTAGTATGAGACTAGTGTGCATAAAAGCCCTTCATATACCTTAACCGTGTATCTACATAGGATGTGTCCTAGTACTACCCTTGGCAAGTTCAACACCCTTATCGGAGTAGGTTAGAACTCCGAATTCCGTGTCTAGCTATCATGGTCTATGTATATTATTGCCTATTCTCATCATGTGGGACACTTACTAGCATTAGAAAAGTTCTATGAAGTTTAGGTGGTGGTATGATACGCTATCTAGACTTGCACAATAGGCTTTGAACGTGTCAGTTAGAGGTCCTAGGTCTTGTCCAACACAATTATTTGAATGTTCTTTATGTGTTGAATTTCTGCTAAATGAACTAATGAATGTAATGATTTAAGTTAAGTACGAAAGTATGTTAATAGAGTAAGTACTTATCTAGAGTAGTTAAGGGTTGTCTATTTAAGGTTTGAAGGGGGCATAGGAATGGTCACTTCGTATCTTACCTAGATGAGTCTTAAGAATGACTCTAGTTAGGGAATATGTTGATTCTATGGACATGATCCAAACTTAGGAAGTCTTAAAGATTATTTAGGTAGTCTTGAAGAGGCCAATCACGGAGGTTATCTTCTTGATCACTTAAGTAAATCTTTTGATAGACTGTGATAAGGAAATGTCAATCTATGTGTTTGTACCTTGATGTCTTATAAATGTGTATGTGACTTATTATAAGTGTTCTTGAAGGTCATTTAGGTATGCTTAGAAACGTTGTATGGGCGGTCTCTTTTTGTGTTGCTTAAGTGGGTCTTAGATAGATTGTTGTGAGAAGACTACACGTTAAGAAGTGTTAAGAAGGGAGGAGAAGCACCTCACTGTAACAATAAATTCCTTCACTGTATAGTGAAAGTAGCCTACTGTAAAGTGAGCTGTGAATAATTGGCTAAATGTTATCCTATGTGTTTCTAAGTTGTTAAATGTTGTTCTTATGATTATAATATAATTTTTAAATGAAAACATTCATATTTCAAATACATGTTTGTTTCCATGACTTTTATGCATTATGTCATACTTAGCGCATGTGGTTGTACTAACTCCATGCTTTTACCTATCCCTATAGTTGTTGGTAGGGGAGAAGCATTTGGGAAGAAAGACTTGGACCGTAGCATCATTCAAGAGAAACTGAAGTATGTCCTCATTTGACTCGAGGTCATATATGTCTTTTATGTTCCTTATTGAAATATTATAATAGACTAAGTATTTCTATATTAGTATTGTATATGGTTCGTTTACCAAGTATCCTCGTTTCTTAAGTATGATTACATTGAGACTTAGTATTTCCTACGACATTATATGAAATAGATTTTTAAAGAGTATGATGCATTTTGTGAAAATTTTTAATTCCGCACTACTTCTCATTATGTATATGGGATGAATGATAGGTAAGGTCTTGTACAAGACCTCCGAGAGGTCAAGTACGCCAGTTGAAATCCAAGATTTCCCTTATCTTCTAAGGTGTGGTTTCAGAATGTGATAAATGACACAGATAGAACCCTATAATTCTATCTAAGGCTAAGCATCACATTATGCAACCCACTTCATACTTAAAACATATTCTCTTTAAGTCATCATAACATGATTAATACATAAATACTACTCATATATTATCAACATAGTAATAATCATAGTCATTATCATAAAAAGAACACTACTAGAACCATCCCTTACGATCTCACATGTGCAATGAGTAAGAGAAGTCTCATACCCTCCCTTACCCTATGTAGAAGCCTTCTAGACAACCTTAACAAGAGTTCACATACTTAACTTATTCATTTAATTTCACGTTAGGGAAAGAAAAGCAATAACGTACATGAGACCATGTGAGTTAAATGGAATCTGATATTCTACTCCCACACCGAAAAAAAGGGGTTAACACTTGCTTATGGTGTGACCATTCGTACATAGCTATCTAGGTGGATCCACTAAGCTAGAGTAAATGTGGGCACATAGTTAAGTGTAAAATAGATTGTTGCTAGAAACCTTAAATTACTACCGTGGAGGTTTCCATCTTATGAGACAATACATTATTAGAGAATCTGGACTTATTAACGTGAGGAAACCCATGTGGGGGCCTGAATTTACTAATGTGAGACCTCCACCTCATTTACATGCCCTTTCGGTGCTAAGCAATTATTCCCTTTAGTAATAATCTTATAACATCACACAAGTTTACATTAGTCTCTTCTAGACCCTTATGTAAACATCCTATCATAATAGCTCATAGGTGATCACACGTAAACTATCCTTTGACTTTAGATACATTATCATAATCATGTGAAACTCATAACATAATTACATACTTCATAGCGTATTTATGAATATAGGGTTAGGGATGAGGGATCCTTTACACCAACATAACACAACACAATTAGCTATAGCATCATTATCACATAAGTAGAATTCACCTTGCATAATTGAGATCAAAGGAGAATCAAGATCATACCTCATTGATCTTCATGGAACTTCATACCTGAATACCCAAGAAAGCACAACCAACATATGAAATAGGGAAAGTCATAAAGTATTAACATAACTAAAATCAATGTAAAGAAGGGACATGTTCATCACCCTCAACAATTCACCTTAATCAATGCAAGAAATTAGAGATTTGGGAAAAAGACATGGGTCAAGGTAAAACTTATAGGAATTGATCAATTGACCATAAATTAATACATAAATAATATTAATTAATCATAATTAATGACAAATAACTCGCAATTTTATTTTAGGAAGAAGACCCATATGAGGAGAAAAACCCTTGTTTTGGTGGATTTAGAAATCTTCTTTTGAAGGACCTCTTGGGGAAAGGATTACCAAGAGTGAAATAAACCGTAACTTATAGATGAGAAAGACACAAAATTAAGTCGAAAAACTTGAAGGCTTGAACTTCTTGTTCGAGCTCTATTGGTCTTCAACGGATTTTTGGAGGAACAGAGAGAATTTGGCAGAGAGAGAGAGAGAGAGAGAGATCTTTGAGTTCAACTTGAGGGACATGTTTTGAATGATAAAATTGACCTAAAACTAACCCTAAGACATTATATAGTCACTCATTAAACTACCCAAAAGACTCTTCACTTAAATGGGCTTCTTTATGAAGTCAAAGTACCAAAAATATGACCTTTTATAAATTTGGGAAGTCGCTCCGCATCTCGGGGCCATCACGCACTCTTTATTTTGAAAATGAAAACTGAACCAATAAGGTCCGTGTGGGCTGTGCGTCACACAGCAGCCCACTGATTCTTGACTTACGCAGGATGCATTGACAGCCTACCCTCCCAAGTTAGGGTCATTCCTAAGGACCATTCCGGTGGTCTTGTCGTTAATGGACTTTTAGAATCTATACACTAAACTCTACCTATTGAATGTATTTTTACAAGTTTTAGACTTCATTTGACCCTCCGAAACCTTTATTAAAAATAGGGACGTCAACTAGTTAAATATTGCTAGTTTCCAAACGTTAAGAACTTTCTTTAATGCTATGGCTACAAAACCTCTCAAAAAAGTTATTTATACTTATTTAGCCCTAAAAATCATTATTTTTGATATTTTTATCCTAATATAGGTCATGGAAATTTCCTGGTGTGTCAGGTTCATGCCTAATTATGGATATGAACAACTCATTGCATGGTATTTAATAACCATAAATAGAACTAAATACTTTGATGTCAAGAACTTTAACGATGCTAACCATTATGGGATTCTCAACTCGTAGGGATTATGAGGGATTATGAGCATGAACTACTAAACTCAAGTACTTACAAATACTTATCTTCTCAAGATTCTTCGACTTATAGGGTCCATGTGGAACGATCGAACTCAAGGACTTCATGGGTAATATCTAATAGTACCATGATTAGAAATATAAACTCAAATGAGTTAGAAACTTATTGATAAGGACTTAGAACTTGAAGATGCTACTCCTCTCAAAGGTTTTCAACTAATGGAGTTCATGCGAAAGTTATGGGAATGAACGACTCGACTCAAGGGTCAGAACATCAACAAGGAACACATGTATATGATTATTCTCATTCTCATACTTTATTCATCAAAATATAGTTTAAATTTATAGTTGATTTAAAAGGATTCACAATTGAACACAAAGATTTTCTTGAACTTTACCCTTAACTATCTCTTGAATGTAAACTATGAACTCAAGAGTTAAGGTTCATGATATGAAGGATACCGTGATGAAAATGTTTACTCCTGAGTAAATTCTCTTCACTCTCATACTCACTTGCTCGAGTCTTGAAACAACTTACTAGAATTTGTAGAAGACTCCACAAAAGGACTCAAACGGACTTTCTTAGAATGTTAAATAGAATTCTCAAAACTTATTTCTCAACTCTAACTTGAATATGAGTTATGATTTCAAGGTTATTAACATGTTAAGAATGATCTTTGGTGTTTAGAAGTAGTTTAGAGTAGTCAGAATTGTAAAAGAGTGAAGGTACCCTTCGAAAGAACTCAAAAAGAGAAACCGATTGCAAACTGGATGGGGAAGATCAACCTAGGGCTATGGGTGGTGTGGGATACAGACCCTAAAGTACATAGCATAATTTTGGGTGCTTTGGATGGTGCCACGATCTAGTCCCCAACCAAGAAGACTCAAAAAAGTTCTTTACTCGTTTTCTCAACCTAATTTGACTAGAATCAAACAGTTTCATCCTAACTCACTTGGATTTGATTACTTAACCTAATTAAACTCTAATTTACTCAACATAACACTCCAATAAAAAAATTTCATCTCAACAAATCATCAAAAATCTAACATAACAAGATTTAGAATGAACTACAAGAACACCTATCAAGAACTCTAATCTTTCAATTTCAACAATGAAATTTTGTTGAAAATAACATGATGGGCTTGGGGGTGAACTAAACCAACATTATGGAATATTACATGACTCTAAGGTATTAAACACATGGAAAAATTCTGAAAAAAGATGCAAGATTCTCGATGAACGCTTGATCTTCTCCTCCTTTTCTCTTCTTTTTTGTTCTTGAACTCTCAACTAAAACCCTAGGCGTATATTAGGATTATGAAACTGAAACAAAAAGGACTAGACCGTTAAAATATTACTAAAATGAATTAAATCTTATTGGATAAGGAGAAGACCAAAATATCCCTCACTATTTTTGGCTAACTGACCTTAACTGAACAACATTACTCCAGAAGGTCATATCTCACTAATCTGAACTCAAAACTAAGAAAAGTTGGTGTAGTGGGATAGATAATTAAAAGATATTAACTAAGGTATCTTTTAGCACACCTGAATCGTCATAAATTAGGAGATATGTACATTTTAAGTTGACCAAAAACTCATTCTTAGCTTAACTCTCCAAGTATAAGATTTCTGTTATTTCCAATTTATTTATTTTCGAACTCAAGGTGCTACATCTAGTGACCATAATACTTAAGAAATTTTAATTTGTTGATAAAATCTCATTCACTACTAAGAATTACTCGAGTCATACTTAGAAAATATTATGGGGTGTTACAAATCTAATACTATTTAGTTATGCCCATATGTGGAAATCTAATCCCAGATAGTTATGCTGGAACGTGGAAATTCGGTCCCACTTAGTTATGCTAGAATGTGACAATCAATCAATCAACACATTACAATAACATTAACAAGTATATTCTCAATAATCAACTCTCAAGAGGTGATTCATGGCATGTAATTTTTCATTTATCTCATTTACAACAAGTATGAATAAAAAATGCAACATTCGCATACATACATGCATCATGATGAAGCATTAACAAGAACATATCACACAATCATAGAACTGCAACCATCACCTACAATGGGTTCCTCGTCCCGCACCCTGTGTGAACCCTCATTCAATAATATAGAGCCCTAATTCATTATATAAGGCTTCTTTCTAGAATTTAAATTATAAATCATTCAGTGCATGAAATTCTAAGCATAAATCCTTCTATCGGTTTAGATATATTACACAATGAGCACAGGTTTAAACTACTGAATTCATAAAACATAGCCTCCAAGCTATTATGCAAAGCTTTTAACTTTTATTTGGTTTTTTCGATCGTCGTGACGATAAATTTTGCCAAGAATACAAAAAAGCTCACCACCTTCTCACTAGAAATGTCCTTCTCCTTCATTCTTAAGATTATAGCAACCTTTGTTAAGTTTCTAGGGTGTTTAACAACTTAATTAGGTATTTTAGAAAGATGAACAAAATAAGATTTCTTGTAATTTACGTTCTGCCTTGTCTATCCCGCCCTGGCGTCAACTTATCTCGCCCTTGCACTTTTAAGACAATTTTGTGCCTCCATATGTAAATAAAAAGTCTATTTGAGATTGATATTTACGTAAATTAGACATATATCTTGTATCTATGTAATCAATTAGTTCTGACTTGGGATCATTGAAATAGAATAAACTCATGTTCATGGTCCCCCGATGATATCTAAGTATGTTTTAAACACCATTCCAATATATATTTGTTGGGGCTGAATTAAATCTTGCTGATAAAACACTACAAAATAGATATTTAGTCCATTATTGTTTAGAAGGTACATTAGTGCCTAAATTACACTAAAATATGAAATTTCATCACCAAGAAGCTCTTTGTCTTTTTTTTTGAGGTCTAAATAGATCTTTTTTTATTTCAAGTGATCATATAATTATTAGGGTACTCAATGGATTTGATTTATCCATGTAAATTCACTTTAAAATATTTTATCTACATGTTGATTGATGGACAAGTATTTCATTTATCAGATTCTCATTGTGTAAGCAAAGTCAAAATTTAGTTTTGCCAAGATCTTTCCTTTAGAATTCCCTTTTCAAATAATTAACAGCTTCTAAAAGTTATTTACAAGTGTCAATGACTTTCAAGTCATCAACAAATAGAACTATTAAAAATAAGTCAAATTCCGATCTATTCATAAAATTGAAAGGACAAATACAGTAATTTTTTTGTACCCTTTCCTTGATTATTATAATCCATAAAAGGATTCTAAAATCTTTATTGGAAGTTTCTTTCAAACCCTTTATATGCTTTAGGTACCATTAATGCTTAAGGATTTTTATAAAATATTCATTCTCTAACTAAACATGAAAACTATTCATTATATGTATTCAAGTTTTTCATATATAGTTAAGTCAAAACAAATACATCCATCATAGGAGAAAATATCTCAAATAATGTCAGGACTTTTACGAAAAATATTTATGCCCGAATGCACAAGTCATACTTAATATCTTACGATTATACTATCAGATAATAATTTATTTGTGCCCCACCAGCATTATACCTTGCTTTTTGGACTGTTAGTCCAGAACGTTACTTTTTTAAGTGAAACAAAATATTCTTGAATTATGTATTTTACTTGGCCAATCATTTATTTGTCCACATTATATGACATATTTTGTTTCAAAATCTTTATCATGATCCAGATCATAAAGCACTACTTCATATCAACGATACTGATATTGATTCCAATGTGATACAACTTATCAATATCTCTTCATTTTTAATTATTTAATGTATCTTAAATTTTGTCAAGGTTTAATGAAGAGTTATTTAGTCGTGCTCCTTTAATTAATATGCCTCATTGTCATGACCATTGTGATCATTTTATCATCTCATACTCAAGTAACTTTTATATTTCGAATTAATTTGTCTACCACGCTTCAGGGGTATCATTGACTTTGTCCTTCAAGAACTTCTCGTTGGAGCATTTGCAGCTGAAATATAACATAAGGTTAGTAAATTCATCTGGCAACATATGCAACCTTATGAATTATTAATTAAACTTCAAGTTCAAATTTTTAATGAGGATCTAGATATTCATAATTCACCTCATATATAGTTTTGATCTATCAATCTTCTCTCCCTCCTCTAATTGAAAATCCAGCATCAATACCAACATCATTTGAGAATGCATCATCCTGCGTGACGAAGTAATCATAAAAGAACATCCAATGTTTTAGATAAATACAATTTGAATCCTGACCCTGAACAAATTTTGAAAGGGAACCTTTGTGGGCTTGATGTGTACAAGTGTTGCTACATGATATATAAATTCATCTCATACAAAATTTCTTTAGAGAGATTTGTTCTTGTAACCATTAGTTTAGTTATAATTAGAGATATATTATTTCTGCTAAACCAACCAACATTATCAACATCATTTTATAATTTGAAACATTTTCTTGATTTAATAATTCGAGAAAATGAACTTCTAAAAAATAATTTGTAAGTTGATCAAACCACATGTTACTATTGCATAAATGTAATTATCAAAATCGTATAATTGCAAACGATATTCATGGTTGGTGAATGAACTCATATTCAGCTTATTTATTGTACGTTCCAAAACATTCGAGGATACAATCTCAACCTTCACTAGTACAATGAACATCTTATCACAAAAATAAGCAAACACAAGAGAATTTTTGAAGAATTTTTTATTTCTTCAATATATAACCACATGAATTCTCAATTACTTTTACACCAAATTTAAATAAGAATGATCAACTGGTAATGTCAATTGATCTTTTATTTTCGTACACATAGTTTACTTTTGCAAGTGTGTAACGACCCGTTTAGTCGTTTTGAGCAACAGACTTCAATTCTGGAAAAACTGGCAGAAGCGACGGACCCCACGACGGAACGTCATGGGCACGACGGACCGTCGCAGGGTCTCGTTTCAAAACACTTAGGAAATCTGAAATTGGGTACTGAAAATTGACTCTCTGAACTTTGTGACGGAATGGCAGGACAGACCGTCACAGGTGTGACGGACCGTCACAGACCCTTGGTGGAAATATTGGGTCTCTGAACTCTGCGACAACCTGCAGGACGGACCGTCGTAGGCACGACGGCCCGTCACAGGTTGCGCAAATCCCAGGCAGAATCGGATTTCTGGTTAAGTTTTAAGGGATGTTTTTGACTGTTCTTGCCTTAATTATAAAGTTCGTGGGTTTATATTAATAACTCAAATTCTTGGGGGTTAAAAGAGGTAACCCTAAGTTAATTAGTGGGGTATTATTGCCATCTTTTATTCTTAATTATATACTAATTAGGGTAAAAGAAAGAGGGTTTGAATAAGAAAATAGAAAGAACAAGAAGGGAGAGAGAGAAACGATCTAGAAGAGGAGGAAAACACCAAGCTTTGAGGATTAACTTGCTTGATTTCAATTCTTCGGTGGAGGTAGGTTATGGTTTTTCATGCTTTTGTAGTAAACTCTTAATAGAGAATGATATGTATTGGTAGTATTGTAAATCCTACTATATGCTTAATTGTATGTTTGCATGAATATGATTATGTGATTGTGATAAGATAAGCATGATGAAAATATTAAATCCCAAATCTTGAAAAGAAACTTTAATATACATTATTAATGATGATGCCTTGGTATAGAAGAAGGCTTGATGAATTAAAGTAATGGGATTGAGGATGCCTTGGTATAGAGAAGGCTTGATGATTTACAGAATGATATGAGTGGATCGGAGTGTCACGTACCGACACATGTAGGGGATCGGGTGTCACGAACCGACACGTAGAATTAGGGGATCGGGTGTCACGAACCGACACGTAGAATTAGGGGATCGGGTGTCACGAACCGACACGTAGAATTAGGGGATCGGGTGTCACGAACCGACACGTAGAATTAGGGGATCGGGTGTCACGAACTGACACGTAGAATTGGGGGATCGGGTGTCATGAACCGACACGTAGATTTAGGGGATCGGAGTGTCACGTACCGACACAAGAGGAATAATGAATATGAGGGAGCGGAGTGTCACGTACCGACACAAGAGAAATAAAGATAATGAATCTTGAAAGATGTTAATATACTCAATCTAACGAACATGATTCCCAAATGAGTATGGTATTGGGGCTTGAGTCCTCATGTGTGAACTTGACGGTAATTGTTAATGATATCGTATTTGTTGTTGCTACATGTTGAGTATCATAGTTGATTTTATGATATTACTCGGTATATATTGATTTCTATTTTGAGTTGGCCGATGATATCTACTTAGTACCCGTGTTTTGTACTGACCCCCACTTTTATGTTTTCTTCTTGTTTATTTGTGGAGTTCAGCAAATGTGCCATCGTCTTCAACTCAACAGTAATTCAAGCCAGTCTTACTACATCGGAAATTCAGGGTGAGCTAATGCTTCTAGCTTGGACTGGATCTTCTTCTTCAAGTCTTGATGCCTTGAACTTCCGGCATGGACTAGCTTCTTATGTATTTTTAGCTTTTAGAATACTCTTAGTTTAGTCATTTGATCGTAGATGTTCTTGTGATGATGACTTCCAGGTTTTGGGAATAATAGATGTTGAATATTGATAGTTATTGAATTGATTTTATTAATGAGTTAAGTCTTCCGCATTATTTTCTGCTGTTATTACATTGAAATGTTAAGGTTTAGATTGGTTGGTTCGCTCACATAGGAGGGTAAGTGTGGGTGCCAGTCGCAACCCGGTTTGGGTCGTGACAAAGTGATTCCACCAGCACCCCCGTGTTATTGTTCTACAAAAAAAAGGGAAAAATGAGTAATTTTTACACAAATATTTATAACCCACTTCTGTTGTATGAACATATTTATTCTTTTCATAATTTATAGTCTCAATATAGTTTTTTCTTTTCAAAACATCAAAAATAAAAAAGATTCTTTTGAAACTTATTACAACTCCAATATTATTGTTCCTCCAATAGTAACACAATTCTTTGGAGTTTACAATTAATTTGTATACCATCACATGTTACATGACAACATCCGTATGGTGAGCATCTCCTTCAAGGAGAAAATTATATTATTATTATCATGATCAAAATGATCACAAGCAAAACATGTTTCTTGCTTACTCTTGTCGTACCATAGGTACACAATCAATGAAATATTTATATTGCCAGGCAATAATATTATTTTAGTCATGACCACCACCTTTATTGGTAAGAATTATTTCTTTATTTTACCCTTTCTATAGTTCATAACAAACATACCATAGTATTTATGGCGTATAAACATACACAACCATTGACAATTTTTTCCAAATACAATTTGTTTATTTCTCTCAAACCTCTAGTAAATGTGAGTTGTGAGATATTTTCAACCATACATGAATATGTTCTTATTAATGTTTTTCCTACATATTTTAACACATTCACTTCCAAAAATGGTAAAACATTCACAATGATTATTACAATTCACAATCTTATCATGAGTTGACAATAACCATATATACATTTCATACCTTTATATTTGACATATTTACATGACCCACCTCAACATCACTTTTAAAGATAAAGTGCACCCTCATTTTATTTTATTTTATTTTATTTTGATGGAGGAATTATAAAATTTACTAGATTAGGCCCGAAAAAGTTGAGTGTCAAATGACTTTTCAGGCCGAATCACAATAACTACTTTCAACCTTAGAAAAACCATTTTGAGATGATAGAATAGAGAAATTGGATGGATTTCAAACTTATAATACACTACTACCACATTCTCTTCAGGGTATGGAGCAAATTCAATACGACGAATTTTAAACAAATCATTAAAAATATAATATTTTTGTCTTAATCATCATTTTATCATCATTGTGGTGAATTGAGAATCCAACTCAATGTCATATCATCATGGTACATTAAATCTCAAATTAATGTCTTACCTTCTAAGTGTGATAGAACTTGAATCTACCATCTTATCCTCAAACATTTTTTATTATGTGCATCCGAATTGAACCTAATGCCTTGCCCTTTTGGTGTTATGGGACTTGAAACCATTGTCTTAACCTTCAGCTGATATCACGTACTTCTAAACCAATAGAACTCAGTCGTGAGCCTTTAAACAAATCAAGAACTATAGAACCAAATTTAGTCAAAATAAGGCATTGAGAGTTTTCTCCCCTCTAGTAATTATAAATATTAATAAGTTTCTCATAATAAACACATAGAAAATCAACATGAAAAATTACTTCTTTATTCTTAAATTTTTTTTAAACAAAGAATTGTTAGTATAATTATAAACCAATGTATAATTTTTTTGGAGTAAAACAAACCAAATATGTTCTACCTGAAGAATATAAGCAAATGTAGGCTCAAGAAAGAAGGTTGAATATTGTATTACTATTCTGGCATATACATGGCTGGATACCCACATTTATAGAAGAGAAAGCTATTTGTATTATGCAAAACCAAGAAAGCCAAAAGCTATTATACAAGACTCTTGTATGGACTCCTACTCCTTGTTCAACTCACTTTCATTCCCGCTCAAGTTGGACGTTGGTAGAGAGACAACTCCAAGCTTGTTGGGTACAAAATGAAATTGATGCTGTGGCACTAGATTTTGATACAGCATCTTGTTTCTTAGATGACCAGGAGATAAAATTATCTCGTTAGAACACACAAAGTCTTGTTGTTGATCTACGAGTGATTGCACAGCCTATCAATTGGCATCTAAGAAACCAACAACTTGTAAGGAGGATCTGGAAATGATGCGAAGCTAAAATTTTATAGTCCCTGCGAGGTACCGAAGAATATGTTTCACTACTTTCAAATGAGTAGTTGTAAGAGCTTGCAAAAATTGACAAACTGATTGACCACATGAATAAGATCAGGACATGTTAGTGTAAGATATTGAAGCCCTCCAACTATGCTCTGATAATCAAAGGTATCAATAGGAGATCTAGTTTGGATATGAAAATCGCTTCTCCTCGACAACGACTTATGGGTTGCTCTATCACAATCCATACTAGTTCGTTTGATAATGTCTTTGGCATATTTCACTTGAATAATTTAGATTCCATCTATATATGGCACAACTTAAATGCCAAAGAAAAATTGGAGACTGCCCATATCTTTTAGAGCAAACTGAGTACTCCATTGAGAAATGATGGTCTGCATAATCATGATATTGTTCCGAGTTATTAAAATATCATTAACATAGACAAGCAAAATCACAATTTCACCCTTGTGTCAACGCACAAACAAAGAAGAATTGGCATGGCTTGAAGAGAAGCCTAGGTGAAGAAGAGTTTCACTAAATCTTTGGAACCAAGCCTTTGGTTCTTGGTTAAGCCCGTAAATGGCCTTTTCCAGTCGAAAAACATGATTTAGGAAATTAGAATCTTCAAAATCCACAGGTTGTTGCATATAGACAGTCTCTATGAGTTTTTCATGATGGAAATCATTTTTTACATCAAGTTGGGGAAGAGGTTATTTTCGTATGGTGGCTTTAGTTAGAATTGTGTGATAATACCCTTCACCACTAGACTAAATTGTCTTCAAAGTCTATACCTTCCATTTTATTACATATTTTCGCGACCAAGAGAGCTTCGTATCTCTCGAGTGTACCATCCGTCTTCAATTTGGTTTTGAACACCCACCTTTATTCAACTATATTAATTTGACGTTCCCGATGTGCAAGTCTCTTGGTGTTATTATGATATAGGTCCTGCATTCTTCTCTAATAGCTTTCAGCCAATGATGTTGATAAAAGACTTCCTTTAGGTTCTTGGGTTCTCTATTAGGAGAAGACGTGGTAGCTAAAAGTGTTAGAAAATTTGGTGGTTGTGACATGGCTTTTGATTTTGTCTTTCTCACCATTTGATGTGTGTTATCTTGATAGGGTGGTCATATATTTGGACACTGGTATCCACTGAGATCAACACATAATTTAATACCTACGGACTCACCAAGATGCGGACATGTTGATGATCAGACTTGTGGATTATTTTCTTGAATTACAGTTGAAGAGATGATTTTCGAAGAATGTAGAATTTCTATTTGTGATTTTGTTGTCGGGGACCTCGTCTATGCAATATTGACACTGGTAGCATTTGGTTAACCAAACGACAGAGGCTCTACTATGTTCTAATAATCTTCATCAACAATGGCGTCTTGAAAAGCTTCAGGAGTAGGAACAACTTGTATTTTATCAATTTTGTACTTTTATGTACTTCCTAGTATCGTCAAGTTCTCGCTGGTTCAATTATGAAGTCTTTGTAAGTGCACAAAGTGTAACTGTTGTTCGCCATATCCTGTGTAAAATTACAAAGAAGGGTAAACTAGTTTCATCATATATTACATGTCGTGATATATAAACTATTTTCTTGCGGATGATAGCATATAAAGCCCTTGAGTAGAGAACTATATTCAATAAATACATAGGGAATATTCTTGGGCTGAATTTATTTATTTTGTATCCCTTCAAACGTGGATAGAACCTAAAACAAAAGATCTTCAAGCCAGTGTAATCTGTTTATTTTGTGTAACTTCTGAAAAGGATACTACATTTTCAAGACTGATGTTCGGAGTTTATTGATAATATACAAGGGTGTCAAATAGACGGGTTACGTTGAAATTGGATATTTTACAATGGGTTTAATAAAAATCGGATTGGGTTTTGACCCGCCCAAGTTTAGTTGGGGCACAAATGGGCTAAATATGGGTTGGGTCTTGACCCGCCCAATTTAACCCAATTAATCTTAATAATTTAATTTATTGATCTTTCACTTTAATAATCATAATTTTAATTTGCTCTCAAGAATTTTTTGTTAAAAAAATAATAAATTGATAGATAAATCCTAAAAGATGTTAAATAAATAATAATTTCATACCTTCAATATAGAAACATATATTAATAAAAAAATGGGTTGAAAATGGAGATTGAATTGGACTTAATTGAGAATTCTCTTCAAATGGGTTAAGATTGAATATGAGATTGAACCCAACTCAAATTATCTTGAGCCCAACACTTAAAATTCTTGGCGGGTTGGGTCGTACATAGGTTGGGTTCATTTTTGACAGCCCTAATAATATATGTTGTTTTCATAAGCGCTTCAACCCATAAGTAAAAAGGGACACTAGCATTGTGTGGTCAAACCTATCTCAACTTAGTGTGTGTGTTTTCTTTTGGCAACTCCATTTTGCAAAGGTGTCTGTACATGATACATGTCTTTGAATTCCACATTCAGTAATAATATCGATAAACTTCTAACTACTAAACTATCAACCTCCATCACTATAGAATACTTTTATTTTCCTATCAAATTGATTTTCTACCAATCACTCAAAATTAACAAAGGTGGAGAAAAAATCATACTATCTTTTCAATGGGAAAAACCAAGTGTATTTTGTGTGATCATCTACAATAATCAAGTTGTATACGGTGATGTACCCCATTAAACACAAAGAATTTCGACAAGAGTTCAACCTCAACTTTATTTGAATTCTCAAAAGGTTGTTTACAACTTTTTCCCATTTGCCATGCAATGCAAATAGAAAAGTTTTTGTTCCAACTACTAATTCTAACTAATATATTAGAATGTAAAAACCCCATAGTCCTAATATTAGGGTGCCCCAATCATTGATGACCAACATAATCAGATGCTTTATTCGAACGTACAAGAACTAGAGCTTGATACACTTCTCCATTTACACAATTGGGATCCAAAGCATACAATTCTCCTTTTCTACTCCCCTTTGCTAGTATACTCCTTGTTTTCTTATCCTTAACAACAAACTCAGTCAAAAATTTCCAAAAGACATTCATTTTCACTTGCAAGTTTACTTACAGAAAAAAAAAAAATTTAGGTACAACTAGAAAATTCTTCAATTGCAAACTTGTACATATATATTTATTCACAATATGAGTAATTTTAAGTTATTTGCCGTAACCTACCATAACCCATTCCATCGAATAAATTAGGGTTTTTTAAAGTATCTGTTGTCTTAACATATGATGAGTTACTCTACAATCCATATACAAATTGTTGAGATGGCTCATTAACTATTAAGGCTGAAAAGCCTATGGTGTTTCTTGTTAAGATTGGTAAGAATAGTCCTACCTATACAATCAAGTGACGGTTGTGTGATTGTTTCTTCAACAAATTTTACATGTGCTTTCTTGTGGTGGAGTGATCCTTTGATTATATATAGTGAAACAAGATTGTCTCCCAGTTATGTAGTTATTTAGCTTAGGTCCTTGTTGATCTCTGTCTTAACCTTGTCATCTTTATATCCTCGACCTCTGCCAAAACTTCCTTTGTTTTTTTGGATTGAAAATTCATGGCCTGATCAACATTATTAGATTCACTATTATATTCTCGCATGTTGAATCCTTTTAGTGTATTAACAAACCCAAGAAAAGTTGGATATGGAGGCTTACTCAACATGATGGTCTTAAAAGTCTTGTATGTGTTTCCAAGACCCTTAACAAAGTTTATAACTTTGCTTTCATCGTCTAAGGATTTGTGTATGGTTGTGAGGATATCACAATTCGTTTAAATTCTTTCACATATTCATCCATATTTTTTGAACCCATCTTAATATTCTAAATTTTTTGTTTTAGTTGAAACTCTTTATCTTTGCTAGCTCGGACTCCTCAGTCATGGATTTGGCGAGCCATCTTCGAACCAAGACATCCCTTTCTTCCCATTTATGGAACTTAAGATTCGATATATGTTTGTATTTTTTTTGCTACAACTGGTGATGGTGGATCCTTTACAATAATCTCGATCTCCTATGAACAAGCAACAGTATTCTCCAAAGTTCTTCCCCAAAATCCAAAGGATTTCTTCGTATACTGTAACATTTAAAAATTCCAGGACTTGTCTTAAAGCCTAACATAGGTGACTTGGGGTTTAAAATTTTTTTCAAGATTTATCTTAATGAATATAGGTAATTTAGGAAGTTTAGGAAGCAAAATGTCCAAGAACGTCCATGATGTCCGAAAACTAGTTCTAGTGAGGTACTAGAGTGCCTAAGCCTATTTGATGCGCTTTTAGAAGTTGCAAATTCATGAAATTAGGTGGAAGGGTGTATAACATTCGTTTAATATGATTCATAGTTGAAATGTATGGGTAAGAATCTCCAAGGACCAACCAAGGGCCCTTGAGGAGGACCCTTGTACGTTGGTGTCAACATTTCCTGTTCAGTGTGTAACCACGAGACACAGTCGACGATCCGTGTGTGGGACGACGGGGCATCATTTCCTACTGTAGAACAACACCTAGACTTTTTTTTAAGAACACTGATTGCGTAGTCTCTGACAAGAACGATGGATGTTCAGCATGAAAGGGCACAGTGACCATTGACTCACAGACAGACCGTCGACCGCGGTCTCGTCTGTGAGGGTCAAAATTCCTGCACATTTTAAGTTAGTTTTATTTAATTAGTTAGGGGGTTAGGTAATTGATTAGGGGTGTAATGTAATCTAATTAAGTTAATTAATCCCCAATATAAAGACACCCAACCCTTATTAGTCTAAACACACCTCACTAAATAAACTCTCTTCCTTATCTCTTCTTTCTCTCTATTGGAAGTGACCATTGAAGACAAACTAGGGGTAGATTTTGGGTGACAGAAAGGGAAGATTTCACCATAAAATCTTCGTCAAACGTGAGGTATGGGATCTTATTCACCTTTGAGACTTCATTCCTCAAAGGGCTCCTTCAAAGTATTTCTACAAGTTGGGTTTTCAAGTGGGTTCATTCAATTACGAATTTGATGTTAGGAACTTACTTTTTTATGGTTTCTTTAGGATATAATGAATATATTAACATTTATTTTAACTTGATTATGATAATTTGTGATTGTTTGATCTAAATAGAGGAACATGATCCTTAACCTTAACCCTAGGTTTGATCTTTGTGTGAATTAGGTTTTGATCGATTCAATTGACTTGACTATTGGTTAAATAACTATTAGATTATATTGTTAGACTAATCATGAACAAATTATGATGATCTGTAGCCTTTCTTACTAGTTCTTGACAAGTGATCTAGGTTATGAGAATTGACCTAAGTATCTTGTCTTAAGCTTTGATTTAGTATTGAATTATAGTATAGTGATTCTCCTAGACTTTAATCATGTTTATTATTGACTTATTATATGTTACATGAAAATTTTAAATTGAGGGTTTATAGTTAGGCCTAAATGATGAACTATAAAGGAGACTTGTTAAGTCTTATGATCTCTATCTTTACTTCTAGTTGTGATTAATTGTGGATTAAGTCATGATGAAATTTTGGAGTATGCCTTGTATTAAGATTGATAGGATGGTATGATGTTGAATTGAAATGTCTTGACTATGTTGTGAGGTTTATTAAGGTGTATGTGTTATAAAGATGCTGGTGACTATCAATGTGCACTATTATGATACGAAATGCTAATGTGCTAAACTCACTTATATGAATTATAATGAAAGGACTTATCCACATACAATTCTTCTTGAGATATTGATGATGATGATTATACAAGGGGTAGACTCTATGACCTAAACTAAGCTATGATTGATAATTGAAGGCTTAAAGACATTTCAAAAAGGAGCTCTAGCTTAGCACCGAGTAAACTAGATTGAGGAGTGTCCCTTCCCACATAGGGAAGGTAGGAGCACTAAAGTACTGTTGAGATTTGAGACTACGATGCATAGAGCATAAATATGTTCCTAACTATACCTCCTAGTTCTTGAACTATGTTTCCTCCATAGGAATACTAGCTAGTAGATCCGCGTAGTCGCTATGTTTTATGTTTTGGTACTAATTTGGCAAGTAGTCCACCTTCTTTCGTTGTAGGGTTTTATGACAGCGGATTCCACACTAGATCATGTGGTATATGTTGGTTAGAGCAAGATGTTCCCAAAAGGTAAATTGAATTAAAGGATTGAACCCTAAATAGGACAACCTAAGGGTCTAGCTTAGTCTAGTTAGGGTTATGGGACTCTACCTAAGCATTGCACTAGTTAGCCTTGAGGAGAGTCTTAGGAGTATGTTCTTATTAATGTTTACGTTCGTGATGCTATATGATATGTATATGATGAACTTGCACATATTTGATGCTATATGTTGATTAGGTCACTTATGAGTATGTGTTGGGTTATATTTTTAAAGTAATATGAAATGTATATCTAAATGTCATTTTATGTGAAGTAGGGTATTAGTCATGATTCTTGTTAGGTTTTTTGATTGAGTAAGGTAATGGGGTTTTGCTTGGGCATTGCACTTGTTGACTTGATAGGAGTTCATGGGTAATTGTTTTGCTTTGTTATAATGAAATGTACTCATATTTATGCTTGTGATGTCATTCTTGATGATAGGGTTGTAGTAGATTATGGGTTCAAGTATGATGATACGCATATTACTTATTTGAGTTAGTAAGCATGTTTTGTTACTTGGTATGACTTGCTTGATTATTCATAAGACTTTTAAAGGGTAAAATAACATGGTTTAACTAATGTCCCTTTTTATCATGTTTTGATCATAGATGTGTTTGTGGTCTCATACATAGAACAAGTGGCGTACTAATCCCCTTTTCTTTATTTTTTCCCAAACATTTTAGGTTTCGCTCATTGAAGGCTCATTCGAGACGATTTGAAGAAGTCTTAGACATTCTGTATCATCCAAGTGGGTAGGTCGTCACTTTCTGAGGGCTATGCCAATATCTTGCTTATGGAGTTACTTCGTTTTTCTAAGACTCTTATGTTTGTTCAACTTTCATTTGAGTATAATTTGTATAAGCCTATATGTGACATATTTAAATTGAGGTAGGGCTATGCCCAAATTGCTATAATCGTTTAGATGGTATAATGTGAGACAATCTTTGAGACTATTTTCTATCTTATATATGTATGTTCAATAAAAGTAAAAGGCTATGTAACCTTCTGATACGAAGGGTTTATGTATACTCGATATATATAATTATGTGCATGTAGAGGTCTATGTAAACCTCCAAGTAGAAGTAATTAATGTTTTAAATATTCTACTAAATTTGACATATGAATGTGATGATGTAAACTAAGAAGCTAGTCTTATTCCTCAAAGAGGACGACAACACCGGTTACGTCTAGGGGGTAAACCCGGATGTGACATATATTTTGTCACCATGTAAGTGGGATTTTACTAGTGTATTCCTTTCATCCACTAGGTCCCTAAAATTTAGTTTGGCTCTTATTCTCTATACCATTTTTAGACCCAGGGTTTCTCCAATCTTATATCTTTGTTGTGAATCAGTTCTTATCGTATTATTAATCAGATTATCATGTTTTCGTGAAATTGTTGCTCGATTCATTGCATGAAATTCAGAACCCAAGTTTTGTAGATTTGTTTAATTCATGAAATACACTAGCTCGGTCACATAAATAGATATACATGTCTCAGATTACGAATGTCTCAAATCTGTTATAAATCTTGTAATCTCAAATTTGCATGTCAGAATATTGAGTTATTTAGTATTTTAGGTATCTTGTTTGTAAACATTCCAGTTGGGAGTAATCTTAGACCAAGCTGGACTAGGGTTCAACGTACCCTCTTAGTCCTAGAAATACGTGTCCCCATAGGTTTATAAGTCCTCTTTATTGAGCATCAGATTAAGTGATCATGCAATAATGCCTTTATACCATTGCAGGGTAGATTAGGTTGTCTCAATGGGGCATATGCATCACACTCCACGTTTAGTTAACATGGTTCTTTGTCGGTTAATAGTAGCTCCACAGTAACAATTTTGTACATTTAATTGTACTTAAACTAAAAGACAATTTAGAGATGAATTGATCATTTTTAGAAAGAACTTACTTGTAAAATATGAAAAGAGCACATCCATAATTAGTTGGTAAATCCAAGAATGACCAAAATGACATCAACCGACAATAAACTAGTGTGACAATCATACCAAAATATGATACTTTTGGAAAACAATAATGTGAACCTCACAGTAAACTTGCACGATCATATCTAATCACAATCATAATGACATTTTGAGCTTTGAAACAATAAAGAAACCAACAATAACTACACTCAAAGCTAGCAATATGGTCTAAGAATTTAAACTTAAGCTAGAACAGAGGAGGACACGCAGCAACTAAAAGGAAACATCAAAATTATATTATAGGTAGGTCACTCATAAAGAAGGAACCACATTGGAAGTTGGATTGAGTATAAAATGATTAACAATGCTGCTGTGAGTTTAAGCCGAGTTGCCAAAATTCATAAAATTTCAAGTTCAAGAATAGCTAGATGTTATATATGTAACGATGTTAGTAGTAAAAAACAAGATAAAGATATATTAATTCTTGGAGACCTATTGAGCATAAACATCAAAATTTCATGAACACGCGATTCACGGCAACATGAAAGCTAAGCTTAACACTTAACTGATTCGAACAATTAATTCAGGCAAGATATGGATGACAGAATGACCAACCAAGTCCAAAAAGCAATGACAGTAAGCCATAACCATTCACATCCGACTCAAGGGAGAACGAGACAAGAAAAAAAACCAACAGAGATAGAACCATCACATAATACTCTAAGTCGAAATGAAAAGGAAGCAAGGGACTAAATATTACCTTTTTCTGGGATGTTGAACTGAGAATAACGAGCTAGCAACGACTTCTCTACTAAGTTCGACTTGAGCAATAATCAATAAATCCGAAGGGAAATTGGACGAAGAAACCTCAAGAATTTTGAACTAGAGAATCTTTCTAAGGATTTTTCAACTGTAGAAATCGATTCCTAAGACCTTTTATAAGCTATTTGATAAGAAAAATGTGACTGACTTCTTATGCCTTTTCTCATTTTTCTTCCTCATTTTTTTTCCTTTTTTTCGAAACCCTCCAACTCTTTTTTTTTCAACACATCACAGAGAAAAAGATAAAGGTATTTATAGAATGGAATTAGGGCAGAAAATAGGGGGAAACTCGGGATGGATTTTGAATGATTTCAAATTTAAGAATTTGAATCCCCTGTTAGGATAAGGTTGAGGAGTTCTAAATAGTACCATTCTGGTCCTATTCTTTAATGAAAAGAGCATTGTAGTAGTCCGATTTTTAAGCCAAGACGAGGGAGGCGTTAAAATGGAAACACCTGGACTAACTGAAAATATGGTGTACAAAGATGATAAGGAGAGAGGATAGAATGACGCACTGAATTCGCGCCTGGAAACAATTACATTTCTGGGTTTTTCACGCTGCTCACTGGAAAGAAGAAGAAGGTCGGGTTTTGGTTGAAATTGGTGGGCTGGGCTTTTGTTGTATTGTATTGTAATGGTTGAAAGAGACTTTGTTGGGTTTCTTTTGTGAACTGGAAATTGGTCCTAGTTTGGGTCATTTGGGTGTACTGAAAAGATATCGAATGGTAATGAAGAAGTGGGCTGATGGAAATTTGGAAAAGGGGTCCAACTTTATTTCTTAAATTGGTTTGAGGTGAGGTTAAAGATGGGTGGGATTTTCGAGTAAGAAATAGCTAAATTTAGTTAAATTAATAAATTCAGCTAAAATCAAACTAAGACAAATTAATATTAATTAATTAACGAACTTTTCATTATAACAAAAAAAATAATTACTTTATCGTAAACTAGTGATTCAAAAATATAACTATAATATAAACTAAACTAATTTAGTAAAAACTTACAAAAATTAAAATCCTTTTTTAAGATGATTTTTGAAAATTTATGAAATATAATAATTATATAAAATAATACAGAACATACGTATTATGTAAAAATTATAAGAAATGTCAAAACTATTCAAAATAATGCAAACTTTACATTTTTTCAAAAAATTTGTAAAACTAATTATTTTAAATTGTTTGAGAATTTAAGAATATCATGAATTAATTCCTATCGGGGTGGCTCAAAATTGGGTGTTGACAGTTGTCTCTCATTTTACTTCGATTGATGCAAGAAATTCAAGGAAAATGAAATTGACCATGACAATTTTGACCGAATACATATTTATATTTAGGAAAGAATGTGGTACAAACTTTAGGAATTATGGTCGAACCCTAGACATATCTCAGGTTATATGAGAATTCGAGCCACTTGCAATTCGATATGCTTGATTTCACGCACGATTTTGAAAAAGTTCGAAAGTTACTCCGACACCAAATTATGAGGGGATCACAATACTCAAGAATAGGATTTAAGAGCGAGTGTTGGAATACTGCTGAGTTTTCAAATTGAGATCGCCTACTTATCCTAATAACTTAGGAATCAGGCTGTTTGTAGTTTGACTAGATCGGTTGAAAAGGAAATCTATTATGCTAGATAATCTTTAACTAGATGAGTGACAAATTAAGTCGAGTATGAAAATGAGACTGTAACCTCTTAGTTATGAATGTGGCGCACTTCATACCCATAATTAAGAGTTTACACAAACATAATTTTCAAAGCTCTTGGCGCATTATCACTCGGATTGCAAAGTTTCTTCCGGACGAACATTAAGAAATCTAAAGAAAATTCCACATGTCTTCTGTCAGGGGTGTGATTATTGTGGTGGAAGTCACTCCTCTGCTCGCGTCTTAAGAGTTTGATACTCTCTTCATACTATGTCCCAATTTGCTGCTAAGAAAAAGTTTCACGTTGTGTTGCATTCTTGTTGATGTCGATCGCACCTATGGTTTGATTTGAGAATTCATCCTCTTGGATGCTCTCGATAAAGACTAAAACAACTTGTTAATAGAAAATGTAACTGGAAAAGTGGTAGTATATCTTACGATGCTTTTCAGTTACTCTTGATGTGAAATATGTCACATAAGCATGTTCAGTGTATGGCGCTTTCAAACACAGCATGTCCATTACCACTCATGATTTGATAAGAATTTGGAGATGTCATTGCTTGATTTCTGCATAGCAAACTCAGTGATCTCGGCAACGAGATAGATGGCTCAATAATTATCAAACTTAACGAGGTGGATGACTCAATGATTATCCAACTGTAACGAGGTGGATGGATCGATAATAGTACAACTATAACAAGGTGGATGTCTTGATAATATTCCAACTGTAACGAGGTGGATGGCTTGATAATAGTCCAACTGTAATGAGGAGGACTCTCGATGGTTATCCAACTGTAACGAGGCGGATGCTCGATAATATTCCAACTATAGCGAGGTCGATGCTTGATAATATTCCAACTGTAATGAGGTCGATGCTCGATAATATTTCTATTGTAACTAGGTGGATGACTCGATAATATATGCTTCTAACAAGGTTTCATATCGTGCTGCATCTTTTCTTTGATGTCGTTTGCACCTGTGGTTTGATTTGAGCATTCATCCTCTTGGATGCTCTCAACAAAGAATGAAATAAACTTTTTAGTAGAAACTATAATTTTAATAGTGAAGTGATATGCTTTAGTGTTCTCGGCAAATGTTCTGCATCAGCCTCTGTCGGTCTTGACACAGTAGATGATGACTTGGTATGAAGTGAAAATGATGCTCCAGTGATAGAAAGATGAGGATTCATTGGTAAGATAATGCTGCTACCTGATAGGATGATGACGTTGATGCTACATTGATAGGATAATAATTGATGATCAATCAGTGGGATGATGGTGATGCTCTATTGATCGGGTGATGATGCTCCATTAATAGGATGATGATGTTCCATCGGTGATCCATTGATAGGATGATTTTGATCCATTGCCAGGATGATGATATCCATCGATAAAATAATGGTGATGTCCTTCTCGATGGTGGTATTATCTCATTTTATAATACTGTAGAAATGTCCCTCTAGGAGGGTCTCACATTACCACGCCTAATATCGATGCAATTTGTGAATCTTCTTTCTAATGTTCATAATGCTAAAGACAATGTACTTGAATGTCATTGTAGATGTTTCTACATGGTGAGAGTCATGTTTTCACTCGTTCATAAACATTTGCACTCAGTTATAGCTCATGCTTTGCTGGAAATTTGAACTAGGTGTTGTTGCTCGTATTCTGTACTCTTCTTTTTCTTCTAAAAAACTTTACTGACTTTCCTGCATCCACAGAAAAACTTTGTTAAAACAAACTGATATGTGTCGACTTGTTCAAACACTTGCTCTTTGACTTGCTATCTTCAGTTGATCGGTCCCATCTCTTGTTTCTCGATAGACAAGATAAAACATTTATGCAAAATATTTGAAATAAATCGGTAAAATCTTTAAGAAAAAGGGTTTCAAAAAAAACTGTAGTTGAAAAATGTCACTGCCAAGTATATTGTCACGTCAAGTTTGTGGTTGATATGTTGAGATCTATCATACAACTTCTAAATAGGAGTTTGAAGACTGTTAAAATTTTGACGATAGGAATCCTGAAATGTCAAAGATTGTTAAAGTTTACTTCTGATCTTCAAAACGGAAGTTTAGGGATCACTTGAAGTTACTTCGGAACTCCTGATTATGTTGGAGTTATTCACAACTACTTTAAATCTCTAATGCAAACAAGATGAAAACTTTTGAGGTCATCCTGAAAAATATCTATCCTAGCTAACTATCTTGGTGTATCTTGAACTGTTGGTGAGAAAAATCATGGATTTTTTAGATCCTCTGACAAAACTTGTCCAGTTACGATTCTCAACGTAACTTCAGTCTTGACTAATTGGAGAGATCTTCATCTTTAGAATTTTTGAGGCCCCTCAAAAATTTTGTCCTAGTTTCTATTGTAAAGGAAAATAGAAATCTTACGAGAGATATGACCGAGCCGTTGTGGCGACTACGTATCCCATTGAGGCAGGAATCAGGTAAAACTTAATTCCTATCTCGGGGATTAATAAATATAAGAAATTTACAAAAAAGTGATAGAGGCTGACATAGGCCGCCTACATATCTCATTCTTGAGAATTCAGGTCGAACGTAGTTCAAATACAACAATAATTTTATAACTAAAGAATATAAAATAATTACAAACAAATGATGCATTACATGAAAGAAATAAAAGAAGCTCTGAGTCTTCAAATAGAACATCTCTTGAATCATTTGAGTTGATTGACAACTTGAGATGAATGTGTATATTCAGTCACTATGTGGGATCAAACAAAAGCTTCGATTTATCTTCAAAGTAAATTATTGAGTTCTCTTTTCAGGGATTCTCCCATATTTACCCTGATACTGACTTCTTTGACACATTCATACTTTCTTAGATTTTTGGTTTTTGTATCATCTAGATGCGACTTACCCTTAGGGTGTGTTTGGTATGAAGGAAAATGTTTTCCATGGAAAATGTTTTCCTAGAAAATGTTTTCCTGGAAAACAAGTAGATTTTGGACTTATTTTCTCATGTTTCGTTGGTGAGTAGAAAATATTTTTCGGAAATGATTTTTACTGTTTGATTTATGAATGAAAAATATTTTTGAGGAACATCTTTTATTTTTACTAAAGTAGAAAATAATTTATGAAATTGAAAATATTTTTTTAAAATAATTTTTTTGGGGTGGGGGGTAGTGGGGGGAGGCAGGGGATGGGAGAGGAGTGAAAAAAATAAAAATTTGAAGTTGATAGTATTTTAAAAAGCAAAATTAATTTTTTTAGGGGTAGGGGCTGGTAGGGGTGGATAGGGGGCTGGCCAGGGAGGTAGGAGTTTAAAAATAAAAATTTGAAGTTGAAAAAATTATTAAAAAGCAAAATTAATTTTTGGGGGAGGGGGTCAGGGATCGGGTGAAAAAATAAAATTTTGAAATTGAAAATATTTTATGTTTTTAAAAATTGATGTTTTTCAAAAAAAAAAGTAATTTGAAATTGGAGGAGAGCTTTGGAAAATGTTTTCCTTAATTTTTGAAGGGAAGTCATTTTCCTTAATTTTGAGGGAAATGAGTTTATTTAGAAAACATTTTCCAAAACTCTTGCCCCAACCAAACATGAGAAAATTGGAAAACATTTTCCAGAAAATATTTTCCTCATACCAAACACACTCTTAATCTCAAACTGTTTCAATCTTTGACAAGTTGTTTGAATATTATGACCTCATCGTCATACTCTTATAGCCCATCTTCATCTATCCCATTTTGTTCATTCAGCTTGTGGCATGACATGATATTGGCCGGTTATATAAAAAAAATATTTTTACTGAAACCAAAAATAAAGATTGTTAGATAAAAATTAAGCAAGCAAAACAAATTTTCAAAATATAAGAGGCTTTCATTGAAAACAAGGAAATATGAACTTTGTCCATGATAATGGGCTATTTTGCCTTTTTTCAAAACATTACAAGAGAAATTAAAATATAAGTAGGCACAAATGGTAGGTTTTGAGCCTCATTCAAACTACCAACGATTTGGAAAACAACATAAAATTCAACTTTTGTCTATTAAGTCGAGCGAGAGATAAAGAGCGGAGTGGAAATCCAATTAAGAACTTGCTTCATCGGTTCGGCGTCTCGTATGCCTGGTGTCTCGATCATCTTCTTGCGTGCAACATCATCTTCAAAAAGGTCCCCACTTCCTTCTCCAAGACCGTCATCTTTGGCATATTCTTCTACCACAAAGGACTGATATAAACGAGGCAAAAACTTTGGTAGAACATGATTTTTCGCCTTCTTATTCTGATCCTCTCTTGACACAGAGGCAAAAGCATGATGGAGTGTCATGATTGTTAATCGAGTTTCTCAATTATGCTTGGAGAACCTGCAATTTTCTCAAAGCTGTCAGGACCAGTTTCAACTATCGCCTTTACCATGCACAACTCATCCTCTGTCTCTATCATATTGATAGTGGCACCTCCATTTTTAGGAAGAGTATTACTATAGACATTGGGTGTAGTGGTCTTGACTTCACTCTAGTCAATCAGGTCCTGGATCTTCTGCTTTAAATTGATACAATCTTCAGTATCATGCCTAAAACTGTTTGAATGATATGCACATAATCTATCAGCTCGATAAAATTGGGAGTTAGTATCAACAGGCTTGGGCCCAACTGGATGAATAATACATGTCGCACTCAGTTGCTCAAACAAGTTCGTCCTACTTTCAATGAGTGGCGTAAAATTCTGAGCAGGTTTTTTATCGAATCTCGAACGAGGAGGATCATGATGAACTTGTTGAGGCGGAGGCATTTAACAATAACTTGGGGTATTTTGACAAGGAGGTGCTTGAGACTTTGGGTTAATCATGTTAATAGTGACTCTTCCATGATTCAACAGTGAATTACCATTGGCATTGGAAGTGACATTTTGAACTGTGACAATTCTTTGATCAATCAAGTCTTGAATTTTATGCTTCAAATTGATGATATCCTCAGTGGTATGTCCAGTACCTCCAGAATGGTAAGCACAATGAAGATCAGGTCTGTAAAGTCTGGAATTAACATTGACATTTTTTGGATTAATGGTTTATATTAGACCAACCAACTTTAATATCTCAAAGAGTTGGATTCGACTTTCATTAAAAGGAGTAAAGACTCGAGTAGACTTCTTCAAAAATTTCTGACAAGAATTATTTTGTGAAGATGGAGGTACGTGACGTTAATTTGAAGGATTTTGATGAGTTGGTGCTAGTGTTTGGAAATTTGGATATTGTGGGTTTTGGTAGGTACAAGGGGAATTTGGGTAATTTGGAAAGCATTTAGATCACTTAGAAATGGAGCTTTGTTATTTGATTGAAAATGAAGTCTTGTAATTTGGATGATTTTTGTGGTGGATATTGGTAATTTGGTTGGACGACGTAAGGATTTTTGTGGAGCTAAAGGTAGGTTTTGGATGGTAAAGACTTCCGCATATTGAGACCAGCATGCCTCCTTGACCTTTGGATCGATTTAAATGAGATAGAGGAAACATCTTCCCTCCTCCTCCTCAATGGTCCTGGTGATTCATCCGGGAAGTCATTCGGATGATTTTTTTGGTTCTAAGACCATCTTCAATAGCTTCACCAATTCTGACTATCTCACTGAACTTCCCTCCTAAAATGAGTAACATCCTGTTGTAATACTTAAGCTCTTGAATGTGCACGAAAACTTCAATAATTTCTTTCTCGATCATAGGAGGCCTAACCCTTGCGGCCTCTCTTCTCCAACGGTTAGCATACTCGCGATAGATTTCAGTAGAATTCTGTTTGATTCTCTCCAAAGAGTATTGATCGGGGATGAATTCCACATTATATCCAAACGTTTAAATAAAGTCTTTAGACAAAGCGTTCCAACTTGTTCAGTGTTTGATTTCTTTAGAAATAAACCATTCCAAAGCTTCTTCATTGAGACTTCGACTAAAGAGTCACATCAGCAAAGTCTCATCTTTCCAAACTCCAATGAGTTGATCAGAATAAGCCCTCAAATGAGTCAGAGGATTTTGAACTCCGCTAAATTTATCAAACTTTGGTACTTTAAAATCTTCTACAAGCTCCAAATGTGGATGACAACACAAATCTTCATAATTGAACCCTACAATGTCTGGAGTGTGTCGAAAGTCCTTCATTGCATTCCTGACTTCCTCTCTGATGCTTTGCTCAACTTTTCCTTTCCTGACCATACACTCATTTTCCTTCTTCTTAGAATGTTCGGGTTCAAAATGTGTGGTAAGAGGAGGGTGTGGTTCAGGTGATATTGGAAGATGAAATGTGGTTTTTAGAGGTTTAGGTTGAGTGGTAGGTGGGTTTTTGACAATTTGAGTAGGAATTCGATGATTGAGAGGAAAATTCTGGAGAATGTTGGTATCTGGTTTGTGATAAGTAGGTGACTTTTCGTGTGAGGAACTAGCATGATGTGGGTTAGGGGTGGTTAAGTCAATGAGAGAAGGTTTTGGAATTGTAGAGGTGGTTGAATTGTTTGGGAAATGCTCGAACGTTGGATCTGAAGTAGGAAAATAGAGTGGAGGCCTCTCATTGTCTAGAGTAAGAGTGTTAGAAATGATAGCCAAATTCGTTAAATATCGGGTCTTATCCATCTCCTCCCTCATTTCTGCAATCTGTTGGAATAGTTGTGCAATCAACTTATTCTGTTCCGCAATGGTAGTCTCATTCACAGTAATTTCATTCAAAACAGTATTCTCAACTGTTTCAACCATTTTTTCTTTGCCTTTTGACAAACATTAGTAGGAGAAGGAACTTTTGGGGTCTTTGGACCTGGGGAAGTATGGATGTTCAACCATTTTCTCAACACAAATCAGTTTTGAATACTTGACAAAGAAAAATAACTCAAAGGCAATTGTTTTAGTGTGTGTGATGATAGTTAATACGAAATATCATACACATTATTGTAAACACATAAGAGTTGCTTCATTTGAAGATAAATTAGCCCACGTATATAGAAAGATGACTCAATAGATAGAAATTTCTCTATTTATTTTAGGATTAATGAATCAGAAATGTCGACTTGAGTCGGGACAAAGTCAATTGTATCTTTCTTTGTTGTACTTCTGATTTTTTATTGAGACGTAACTCTAATTTCCTTGTAAGAGTTGAAAAAGATAAAATTTCTCAAACAAGGGACCGAACCTTGAAAGGCTGCCTATGTATCTCACTGAGGAGAACTCAGGTCCTGCATAGTTCGACTGATTTAATTTTTTATGCACTTTGAGATGATGAATCTTTTTTCTGATATGAGAGTAATAATTGAAAAAATAAAGTTCGAATTTTGTCGAGAAACTCAAAATTAGAAGAGTATTTAGAAATACTTTTCATAGTGACTTGACATTTGTGCTTAAGGGCTCTAAAAACAACTCGAAGAAGAGTAAGCTAGAATATCTCCAAATAAATCAACATATTCACATAAGCAGTTATAACACATAAATAAAATATTGCGCGTTCTAAACAAATATGTGACCCTTTTGTGCCAAGGGTAGGCCTAGTAATTTGAGGTATGTATAAGTTATTTGAAATATTTCATTGCCCCAAAACCCAAATTTATATAAATTTTATGAACAAATAAATGGGGATACATAATAGGGAAAATAGGATTCAAAATAATCAGTCTCTCGCAGGGGTACGACCCTAAACTATGCTTCCATGGAAGGTTCTTCCTTCTTCATTTCTTCTCGCCATTCTTTGGATGGACTAGTAGCTTCTGAATCTCTTTCTTCAACCTAAATAAACTATAATCTAATCCTTACCCCATAAGACAATGGAATTTCAAACAACGTATACATCCTTCAAATTTAAACACATAAGTATGAACATTCGTTTAAGCCGTGGATCATTTTGGACTCCATGTTGTCTTCTAATGGGCCAAACACGTCTTGGGTGTTGGTTCATCTTAGTTCTAAATGCTCTATATTCGAGTTTTGGTTTAGCTCTGCACTAGTTGACTAAGAGTGGCTTCGAAAGACCAGGAACCCAAGCGGACAACTTAGGATGGAATTCACGACAACCATTGGACGCATGACGAACCAATAAATTGATGATCATTCCACAGAAGGGTTGAGTATACAAAAGTACGATTGTGGTTCCGCAAATCGTCCCTTAATATACTATACATACAACAAGAATATGTCATGAAATGCAATGATGGTTATAAAATTTAACACAATAAATACAAATACTCATTTTAGCAATCAAAAACACTTAGTCAAACAATCAAATCTCATAGTCAGAACTTAATTAGTCCCCAACGGAGTCTCCATTTCTGTTTTACGAAAATATATATAGTAAAAAAAATGACTAAGTTTCAAAAAATCAATGTCTTATGATTTATGAAAAATCAAATTTCAAAATTAATACAGTTGCCACATTATTTTTTAGTAAAAATCAAGAAAACTTACAATTACTTTTCAAAAGATTTAAACCAAATAAAATTGAAAGAGGGTTCGAAGTTCCAATGTACATTTAGAGATAGTGTTAGGCCCTCAGAATGCCCGCTAACTCGCGGTTGATCGGTGATTTGACTAAATGAATTTTAAATTATTTCAAAATTTTAACTAAATATAGAAAACTTATTTTTATTTATTTACTTATTTAGTATTTTTTTTAATTAATTATTTTTAGGGAAAGGAGGAAGATCATTGTAAAAGGATAGTGACTAAAGTGGTTGATAATACTAATAAAATGAAAAGCTAAATGACCCATACAATATATATATATATATATATATATATATATATATATATATATATATATATATATATATATATATATATATATATATATATATATATATATATATATTTATATATATATATTCTCTGTCCATTCATGAATCTATTATTACTGTTCATCTCTTTCTCTTAGCCTTTGTTCTAGAAAGTAATCTTCTTTAACCACACCCCGGATTTAGTTATTCATAGTTCTTTCCTCAGAACATTTAAGCTAAAAATTTCCTAGGAATTTGCAGGTTAATCCATCGATACTTTTAAGAAGCTAAGAGACTAACCATATACTAGGTAATATAGATTCATGAAAATTTTATTAAATTTACATAAATTTAAGTAATTAACATATTACAAGTAATTTACCAAACACACATAATTTACATGTATGAGAAGTTTACTAGAAACATAAATATGCAAACTTACATTATTTAGAACAGAGTGAAGTTTCCCTTTCGGGAAACCCGAAAAGCTTCAAAAATAACTTTACACAAACTTTGAAATAAAGAACTGAAAACTTTTTATATTCAAACTTTATAATTTTAAAGAGGAAAAAGATTTGGCTTTTTGGGGGATTTTAGACTATTGATGATTGTGAATTTCTTTGTCTTGTTTCGCCTTCTACTTTTTCTCAATAATGTCTTCTTATATACACACTTCTGGACTTCAAACTCTGGACATCAAAATGAAAAAGAATCTTATCTTCTCTGTCGGGTATGCATTGGGCCTCATCGCACGTGAAATGATTCCTTCTTTCTGCATTATCAGTCCTTTATCTGAAGTATTGTCTGGCAATACTTATCTCTTATATATATATAAGAGATAAGTATTGCTAGACAATACTTCAGATAAAGGACTGATAATGCAGAAAGAAGGAATCATTTCACGTGCGATGAGGCCCAATGCATACCCGACGGAGAAGATATATATATATATATATATATATAATTTTTTTTAAACGCATCCCAACAGGTTTTCCACATGTGTGGTAGTGAGTAAAGTGGGACTCACACTTTTTGACAAAAGAGGCATTCCTCTTTAAAACTATAATAATTATATTTACTATTTAGTGTCTAAATTATGTAATGCAATTGAATCAAAACTCAAACCAGAGTCATCATCGTTTGGGTCTTGAGCAAATTGCATTGAGTCTGAAATATTATCCGAATTATTTGGGCTTGAAATAGAATCTTGTCTTGGGCTTTGTATTGGGCTTGGGTTATATGTTTATCTTTTTTTTGTTGTTGTTTAAGTAATTTTTCTACGGTTTGGGTTATAAGAGATTCTAGATCTTTATTTTTTTGGGATTTTTTGATTTTTTGTCTAAGAGTCTGTTTGAATGAAAGAGGTAACCTTCTTCTGGAATATGAACCTTCATCCTTTTCACTTTTTAGCAAAGTGACAGCCATCAACGGGTTTGAGAAGTCTTTACCGGCTAACGTTTGAACCGGACTAGCTATATCTTTATCCTATACAGTGGATTTCTTAGCATTCAGTGGGAAATGCACACCATCTCATTTATTTTTATTTGTGATGGAAAAACCTGTATAACTGTCTGACTTTGTACATCTTGTTTAGTCTTACCTTTGCTTTCCATTTTGTCACGACCCAAATCCGGGCCGCGACTGGCACCCACACTTACCCTCCTATGTGAGCGAACCAACCAATTTAAACCTTAACATTTCAATATAATATAAACAGAAAGTAATGCAGAAGACTTAAAACTCATAAATAAAATCAATAACTATTATTATCCCCAAAATCTGGAAGTCATCACCACAAGAACATCTACGATCAAATGTCTAAGCTAAGAGTATTCTAAAAGCTAAAAAAAATACATAAGAAGCTAGTCTATGCCGGAAGTTCATGGCATCAAGACTCGAAGAAGAAGATCCAGTCCAAGCTAGAAGTATTAGCTCACCCTGAATTTCCGATGTAGTAAGACTGGCTTGAATTACCGTTGAGTCGAAGGCGACGGCACGTTTGCTGCACTCCACAAATAAACAAGAAGAAAACATAAAAGTAGGGGTCAGTACAAAACACGGGTACTGAGTAGATATCATCGTCCAACTCAAAATAGAAAACAGTATATATCCGATAATATCATAAAATCAACTAATATCCTTAGCATGCAGCATTTACAATTACCATAACCCTTGGTTACAACACCAAGCTCATCAATGAGAACTCACGCCTCTTCATCATACTCATTTGGGAATTAGGTTCATTAGATTGAATATATTAACATCTTTCAAGATTCATTATCTTTATTCCTATCGTGTCGGTACGTGACACTCCGCTCCTCAATATACTATCCTGGTGTCGGAACGTGACACTCCGATCCTCATTCTATCCTGGTGTCGAAACGTGGCACCCGATCCATATTCTATCCTAGTGTCAGAACGTGACACTCCGATCCATATTCTATCCTGGTACCGGAACGTGGCACCCGATCCATATTCTATCCTGGTGTCGGAACGTGACACTCCGATCCATATTCTATCCTGGTACCGGAACGTGGCACCCGATCCATATTCTATCCTGGTGTCGGAACGTGGCACTCCGATCCTCATATACTATCCTGGTACCGGAACGTGGCACCCGATCCCCTAATCTCACTACTTTCGTTCATCAAGCCTTCTTTTATACCAAGGCATCATCATTAACAAAGTAGATTAAGGTTTGCAAGATTTGGGATTCAATAACTTCATCATGCTTATATAATCACAATTATATAATTACGTTAATGCAAGCATACAATTAAGCACATAGCAGGGTTTACAATATTATCAATACATATCATTCGCTATTAAGAGTTTACTACGAATATCGTAAGAGAAACCATAACCTACCTCCACTGAAGATTAGTGATCAAGCATGCAACTTTTCTCCAAAGCTTTGTGTTTCCCCTTCTCGATCGTCTCTCTCTATCGATTCCCTTCTCTCTCTTTCTGTTCTTTTCTTTTTCTTATTCCAACCCTCTTTGTTTTACCCTAATTAGTATATAATTAAGAATAAAAGATGGCAATAATGCCCCACTAATTAACTTAAGGTTACCTCTTTTAACACCCAAGTAATTAGACTTATTAACATTAACCCACTAACTTTATAATTAAGGCAAGAATAGTCAAAAACGTCCCTTAAAACGTATCAAGAAATCCGACCCAGACTGGGATTGCGCAGTCTGTGACGGCCCGTCGCGCCTGCGACGGTCCGTCCTGCTGCCCGTCACAGAGTTCAGGGACTCAATTTCTCTGAAGGGTCGTTGACGGTCCGTTACACCTGTGATGGTCCATCCTGCCATTCCGTCACGAAGTTCAGAGAGTCGATTTTCAGTACCCAATTTTAGATTTTCTAAGTGTTATGAAACGAGACCCTGCGACGGTCTTTCGTGCCCATGACGGTTCATCGTGGGGTCCGTCGTTTCTTCCAGTTTCTCCAAAATTGAAGTCTGCTGCTCAAAACGACTAAATAGGTCGTTACAATAGATACCAATTTACCCATCATTCGTCCCCGAACGATCACAAGAAGGAAAACAAGGGCGAAGAGGAGTACCTGAATCTGTAAACAGGTGTGTTTATCTTTCTCGCATATCGACCTCTTTCTCCCAAGTTGCTTCTTCAACCGGCCGATTCTTCCATTGCACCTTGATGGATGCAATCTCCCTTGATCTTAACTTGCGAATTTCCCTATCTAGAATGGCAACAGGTTTCTCCTCATAAGACAAATTCTTGTCAAGCAGAACTGAATCCCAATGGATAATGTAGTTTCCATCCCCATGGTATCTTTTCAACATCGACACATGGAATACCGGATGTACTCCGGACAGCCCTGGAGGCAAGGCTAACTCATAAGCCACCTCCCTTACTCGCTTAAGTACTTCAAGTGGTCCAATGTACCTTGGACTTAGCTTACCCCTTTTACCAAACTGCATCACCCCTTTCATGGGTGAAACCTTCAGCAAGACTCGTTCTCCCTCCATGAACTCTAAGTCTCTAACCCTTCGATCTGCATATTCTTTTTGTCTACTTTGCGCCGCTAGAAGCTTTTCTTGAATTGATTTCACCTTCTCCATCGAATCCCTCAAAAGATCAGTACCCCAAGGTCTAACCTCGAACGCATCAAACCAACCAATGGGGGACCTACATCTCCTACCATACAATGCTTCAAATGGAGCCATATCAATGCTTGAGTGATAGCTATTATTGTATAAAAATTCCGCTAAGGGTAAGAAGCTATCCCAATGGCCACCAAACTCTATCACACATGCGCGAAGCATATCCTCCAACACTTGAATTGTTCGCTCAGACTGACCATCGGTCTGAGGATAGAACACGGTACTAAGGTCCAACCTAGTACCCAATTTCGCATGCAGTGTTTTCCAAAACTTAGAAGTAAACTGCGTACCTCTATCTGATATAATGGAGAGTGGAACCCCATGCAATTGCACCACTTCCGAGATGTAAAGTTTGGCTAACTTCTTTGCAATGTAAGTCACCTTGACCGGAATGAAATGAGCAGACTTAGTTAACCTATCAACAATCACCCAGATGGAATCGTACTTACCCATCGTCTTTGGAAGACCAACCACGAAGTCCATTGCGATTCTCTCCCATTTCCATTCCGGAATGGGCATTCTCTGAAGTGTTCCTCCGGGCCTTTGGTGTTCATACTTTACTTGTTGACAGTTTGGACATTTGGCAATAAAGTCCACAATGTCACGCTTCATTCTACCCCACCAAAAGTGTTGCTTTAGGTCACGGTACATCTTGGTTGCACCCGGATGTATCGAATACCTTGAACTATGAGCCTCTGTCATAATAGTGTTGATCAAATCATCGACGCGGGGTACGCATACCCTTCCCTTGATCCTCAAAACACCTTCCTCATCGATTTGTGCTTCCTTAGCCTCTCCTCGCAATACCTTATCTTGAATTCTGCGCAATTTCTCATCATCAGACTGTCTTCCCTTAATCTTGTCAAGAAAGGAAGATCTTGCCTCCACAGAAGCCAACAATCCTCCCTTCTCATTTACTTCTAATCTCATCAAGTCATTAGCTAGAGTCTGAACCTCTCTAGCCAATAGGCGTCTAGAAGCTTGCAAGTGAGCTAGACTTCCCATGCTTCCCGCCTTTCTACTTAAAGCATCCGCTACAACATTCGCCTTTCCTGGATGATACAAGATAGTGATATCGTAGTCCTTTAGTAGCTCCATCCATCTCCTTTGTCTCAAGTTCAAATCCTTCTGAGTAAAGACATACTGAAGGCTACGATGATCCGTGTAGATCTCACACTTAACCCCATATAAATAGTGTCTCCATTGCTTTAATGCAAACACTACCGCAGCCAATTCCAAATCATGAGTTGGATAGTTATGTTCATGCACTTTTAATTGTCTTGAAGCATAAGCAATCACATTCTTCTCTTGCATTAGCACTGCATCCAAACCCGAATAGGATGCATCACAATAGACAATGAAATTCTTACCCTCCACTGGCAAGGTGAGGATTGGTGCAGTAGTTAACAGAGTCTTGAGCTTCTGAAAGCTTTCTTCACACTCGTCCGACCATACAAATGGAACATTCTGCTTAGTCAAGTTCGTCAGTTGGGAAGCAATAGAAGAGAATCCCTTGACAAATCGGCGGTAGTAGCTAGCTAACCCAACAAAGCTCCTTATTTCTGACACATTAGTTGGTCTTACCCAATTCTTCGCTGTCTCGATTTTATAAGGATCCACCATCACTCCATCCTTTGAAACCACGTTCCCCAAGAAGGACACTGCATCTAGCCAAAACTCACACTTAGAGAACTTGGCATAAAGCTTTTTCTCCCTCAACATTTCCAATATCATTCTCAAATGCTCCTCATGTTCTTTCTTGCTCTTTGAGTATATCAGTATATCATCAATAAATACGATCACGAAGAGGTCCAAATATGGCTTAAAAATCCCGTTCATCAAGCTCATGAACGCAGCAGGGGCATTCGTAAGACCAAAAGACACACTACAAATTCGTAATGCCCATACCTCGTTCGAAAAGCAGTCTTTGGCACATCCGTTGCCCGTATTTTCAATTGATGATAACCGAATCTCAAGTCAATCTTAGAGAAGACACAAGCACCTTGTAACTGATCGAACAAGTCATCAATGAGAGGAAGAGGACACTTGTTCTTAATAGTTACCTTGTTCAATTGCCGGTAGTCTATGCACATCCGAAAACTCCCATCCTTCTTCTTTACAAACAACACCGGAGCACCCCAAGGAGATGCACTTGGTCTAATAAAGCCTTTGTTTAACAACTCTTGAAGTTGGGCTTTTAACTCTCTTAACTCCGCGGGAGCCATTATATAAGGGGGTATAGAAATGGGGCGAGTACCCGGTTCAACGTCAATATAGAAATCAATATCCCTATCTGGTGGCATACCAGGAAGATCTGCAGGGAACACATCCCGAAACTCACGGACCATCGAAACTGACTCAATCGAAGGTACTTGGGTAGTGTCATCCTTGAGAGGTGCCAAGAAAGCTAAACACCCTTTACTAATCATTTTCTTAGCACGAAGAAAGGAGATGATACGCACCGGATTGGAAGTGTAGTCACCCTCCCACACTAACGGATCTGTCCCAGGCTTGGCTAACGTCACCGTTTTAGCATTGCAATCCAAGATCGCAAATTGCGGAGAAAGCCAAGTCATACCCAGAATTACATCAAAATCATCCATTTCTAAGATAACCAAATCTACATAAGTGTTGCTCCCCACAAAGTTCACCAAACAGGACCTATATACCTTTTCAACTACTACAGACTCACCCACCGGAGTAGAAACACGAATAGGCATATCAAGTAATTCACAATGTAAATTTAGAAAATTAGAAAATGAGGAAGATACATAAGAAAATGTGGATCCAGGATCAAACAATACAGAAGCCATGCAATCACAAACCAGAAGATTACCCGTGATGACAGCATCAGATGCCTCCGCTTCAGATCTCCCAGGGAAAGGGTAGCAATGGGCCCTCTCACCCGTCTTTCCGTTGCCCCTACCATGTTGTGATGTAATGTCTACAGGTTGCCCATCACCTCGGCCGTTCTGGTGGCCACCATTACCTCGGCCACCACGTCCTCCAGAATAACGGTCTCTACCATGACCACCTCTACCTCTAACATTTGGAGGCCTGTAACTCTGTTTTGGACAATATCTCTTAATATGTCCAATCTCCCCACATCCATAGCACTCTCTGGGTTCATGCATAGGTCTCTCAGAGAAGTGTTGACCGGTCGGAGGTGGACCCCCAACTACAGTCTGTAGTGAAGACTGAATGGGTCGAACTGCGTAACCTCCGGAACCCTGTCCTCTAGAGTAAGAACCATTAAACTCACCTCCCTTTCGAAACCTCTTTGATGTCGATGCCATGGTGAATTCATCTGGCTTCACTCCTTCCACCTCTACCACGAAATCTACCACTTCTTGGAAGGATTTTGCAGTAGCCGCCACCTGTAAGGCTGAAATCCGCAACTCTGACCTCAACCCCTTCACAAAACGACGAATCCGCTCTTGTGGACTGAAACAAAGTTGGGTGGCATATCTGGATAGTGCATGGAACTTAGCCTCATATGCATTGACCGATATCCTACCTTGCTCTAGGCTCAAGAACTCATCCCTTTTCCTATCCCTCAACATCCGGGGGATATACTTCTCCATAAACAAGTTAGAGAATGAGGCCCAAGTCATAGGTGGTGCCTCTGTTGGTTGACACTCAATATGCGACCGCCACCACATTTTGGCGTTCCCTTGAAACTGATAAGTCACAAACTCCACACCAAACCGTTCTACTATACCCATCTTGTGTAGTAGCTCGTGACAGTCAACTAGAAAATCATAAGCATCCTCCGATTCAGCACCCTTGAAGACCGGAGGTTTCAATTTCAAGAGCTTACTAAAAAGTTCATGCTGATCATTTGTCATTATAGGCCCAGTAGTCAGACGTGGAAATGTGCCTATGTCCAATGAGGCATCCATACGAGGAGCCATAGTGGCTGCATGTTGTACTTCTGAAACCGGAGGTGTTGGCGCAGAAAACACTGGAGGTGCCTGACCTTGATCTGACAACCCACTGAGATAGGCGAGAACCTGATTGATCATCTCTGGGGTAGGTTGGGGTGGCAATCCCTCATTCTGCACTTGTTCATTTTCCCCATCCTCCCCTTCTCTTATTACTTCCTCAGTCGGTGGAGGAGTCACTGCCCTAGTATCAGATGGGCTAGGTGCTCGTCCTCTTCCCCTAGAGGACGTCCTCCCACGACCTCTACCACGGCCTCTTGCCGCTGCTCTTCCTCGAGCTACAGCCCCAGTGGCTGGCTCAGACGCACCCTGTCCCGCCGGTGCTGGTGTTGGTGTTGGCGTAGTCGTTGCTCTAGTTCTAACCATCTGCGAAAGAGAGTGAAGATGGTCAGATACCAATTTGTATCACCTAGATACCAATTGGATTCAAGTAGTAGCACGAAAGAAAGAAAGAAAGAATGGAATTTTCCTAAAGTCTTATAGTCTCTCAAAGAAAAGTAAAGGCGTCCCCCTACCGTTCCTTAAGACTTTACTAGACTCGTTCTTGTGTGATGAGACCAACGAACCTAATGCTCTGATACCAAGTTTATCACGACCCAAATCCGAGCCGCGACTGGCACCCACACTTACCCTCCTATGTGAGCGAACCAACCAATCTAAACCTTAACATTTCAATATAATATAAACAGAAAGTAATGCGGAAGACTTAAACTCATAAATAAAATCAATAACTATTATTATCCCCAAAATCTGGAAGTCATCACCACAAGAACATCTACGATCAAATGACTAAGCTAAGAGTATTCTAAAAGCTAAAAAAATACATAAGAAGCCAGTCTATGCCGGAAGTTCATGGCATCAAGACTCGAAGAAGAAGATCCAGTCCAAGCTAGAAGCATTAGCTCACCCTGAATTTCCGATGTAGTAAGACTGGCTTGAATTACAGTTGAGTCGAAGGCGACGGCACGTTTGCTGCACTCCACAAATAAACAAGAAGAAAACATAAAAGTAGGGGTCAGTACAAAACACGGGTACTGAGTAGATATCATCGGCCAACTCAAAATAGAAAACAGTATATATCGGATAATATCATAAAATCAACTAATATCCTTAGCATGCAGCATTTACAATTACCATAACCCTTGGTTACAACACCAAGCTCATCAATGAGGACTCACGCCTCCTCATCATACTCATTTGGGAATTAGGTTCATTAGATTGAATATATTAACATCTTTCAAGATTCATTATCTTTATTCCTCTCGTGCCGGTACGTGACACTCCGCTCCTCAATATACCATCCTGGTGTCGAAACGTGACATTCCGATCCTCATTCTATCCTGGTGTCGGAACGTGACACCCGATCCATATTCTATCCTGGTACCGGAACGTGGCACCCGATCCATATTCTATCCTGGTGTCAGAACGTGACACTCCGATCCATATTCTATCCTGGTACCGGAACGTGGCACCCGATCCATATTCTATCCTAGTGTCGAAACGTGACACTCCGATCCATATTCTATCCTGGTACCGGAACGTGGCACCCGATCCATATTCTATCCTGGTGTCGAAACGTGACACTCCGATCCTCATATACTATCCTGGTACCGGAACGTGGCACCCGATCCCCTAATCTCACTACTTTCGTTCATCAAGCCTTCTTTTATACCAAGGCATCATCATTAACAAAGTAGATTAGGGTTTGCAAGATTTGGGATTCAATAACTTCATCATGCTTATATAATCACAATTATATAATTACGTTAATGCAAGCATACAATTAAGCACATAGCAGGGTTTACAATATTATCAATACATATCATTCGCTATTAAGAGTTTACTACGAATATCGTAAGAGAAACCATAACCTACCTCCACAGAAGATTAGTGATCAAGCAAGCAACTTTTCTCCAAAGCTTTGTGTTTCCCCTTCTCGATCGTCTCTCTCTATCGATTCCCTTCTCTCTCTTTCTGTTCTTTTCTTTTTCTTATTCCAACCCTCTTTCTTTTACCCTAATTAGTATATAATTAAGAATAAAAGATGGCAATAATGCCCCACTAATTAACTTAAGGTTACCTCTTTTAACCCCCAAGTAATTAAACTTATTAACATTAACCCACTAACTTTATAATTAAGGCAAGAATAGTCAAAAACGTCCCTTAAAACGTATCAAGAAATCCGACCCAGACTGGGATTGCGCAGTCTGTGACGGCCTGTCGCGCCTGCGACGGTCCGTCCTGCTGCCCGTCACAGAGTTCAGGGACTCAATTTCTCTGAAGGGTCTGTGACGGTCCGTTACACCTGTGACGGTCCGTCCTGCCATTCCGTCACGAAGTTCAGAGAGTCGATTTTCAGTACCCAATTTCAGATTTTCTAAGTGTTTTGAAACGAGACCCTGCGACGGTCCGTCGTGCCCATGACGGTCCGTCGTGGGGTCCGTCGTTTCTGCCAGTTTCTCCAAAATTGAAGTCTGCTGCTCAAAACGACTAAACAGGTCGTTACACATTCTTTGGAGTCTTTCCCTGAGCTTGGAATTCTCTTGTGTTAGAGCTTCATTTCTTAGATTTATCCTTCTGAATGCTTTTGTCATGGATGAGCAATGATCACAAAATATTATTTTGTCTATATCTTTTTGGATGTTGTATTGTGGAGTTTTACCTGGGTTTTGTCTAAGGGCAGGAGAAATATAGTAATTTGGCCCTAATATTCCTCTAGCATAGTCTAAAGCTTCTGTAAAATCATTAAAACCTATAAAAGGGGGTTTTTGAAAACCTTTAATAGAGTCTAAAACTTCTATCCATGTCTGAAAAACACCATTGGTTTTACCATGAATTACCACATAATATTTAAATCTATTTTCTTTATTTTTGCTAGTAAAATAATATCCTAAAGCATTTAAAACAGCAATTACATGTTTAGTGTCTTTTTTATTATGAGTTATCATATATTATCTATGAGGCATGTTTGCTGTTTGTCTAGTTGACAGTTAGATAAGTGTTTGAATGTCCAGTTAGACGGCTCGTATGCTATTAAATTTTGTTGTCCAAACTGCAGTGTTTCTATTCTAACATCATCAATTTTATCTAGAGGTTTAAAATGCAAATTTGATAACATTGTCTGTTTGTAAGAGTCTGCAAAATCTGAGGTTGAAGATTGAACGCTTTTACCTTTGTCTGGTAGTAGAGGTCTCATTCTGTAAAATTTAAACTTTGATCAGTAATCAACTCAGTTGATCTGCAATACTATTATCATTTCCCTTGATATGCTCAAAAATTATAGAATGATAAATAGATATAGTATCTAAAAAGTTTAGACATCGTCTTCTACTGCTAGTTTTATCATTAATTTTTTGATGGAATTTTACTATAGCTTCACAATCTGTTCTTATTAATATTTCTGGTTTATTTAGAATATAAATTCTAAAACTATTTAAACCATATATTACAGCTAAAATTTCAACATCTATACTAACTTTATTATCATTTTCTTTGAATTTTCCACTTTGGTAAGCACATATTTTTTCTTCTTGTTTAGAACTGTATTTATGTGGTCTTGATTTTAATACTGCACCCCATCCCTCAGAACTTCCATCTGTCTCTATTATTAAATAGTCTGATTCCAATGGCATATTAAGATCGGGAATATTTTTATTTTTCTTTTATTTTTTGTACTAATTTTATGTCTGCAATATTAAAATTTCTTTGTCCCTTAGTTCCCGTTTTAGAGTATAATGGTCCTGCTATTTTTCCTAAATCTTTAATAAAAGGTCTTGCATAATTAATTATACCTAGGAATTTTTGTAAATCTTTTAAATTATTTAATTTATCTGGCATGTCTAGAGCTTTTTTAGCTATATGAGGTTGTAGTTTAACCTTTCCTTCTCCTAAAGTAATTCCTAAAAAGTTTATATAGTTTTTACATAATTCTATTTTCTTTTTGCTAATAATTATTCCATTATTAACAAATAGCCTAAAAATTGTTTGTAAATGTCCTAAGTGTTCTTTTATATCTTTACTAAATACTAAAATATCATCTACATATACTAAAACAAACTTTTTATATTCTCCAAATATTTGATCCACTTTTCTTTGGAAGATTGGAGGTGCGGTTTTTAACCCAAATGACATAACTAACAATTCAAAATGTCCTTCAAGACAGATAAAAGTTGTCCATTCTATACTATCTGGATGCATTTTTATTTGCCAATATCCTGACTTACAATCAAATTTGCTAAAAACTGTTTTTCCTTGGATTTTATTTATTAATTCTGTTTTATCTGGTAATTTATAACCGTCTGTTCTAGTATTATCATTTAGTCTTTTGTAATTTATAACCATTCTAGCTTTTCCTCTAACCATTTCACTATGATTTCTTACCATAAATGTTGCAGATTTATGTTTTGAAGTAGATCTTCTTATTACTCTAATTCTAATAGTTCTTTAATTTGTATTTTAAAATCTTCTTGATCTTGATTTGTAGCTTCTATTGATGTTGTTTTTATTACATATTCTTGGTTTATTATATCTAACTTGCATAATATTTGATTATTTTTCCAATGTTTTAAGGGTTTTTCTCCTATTATTTCTATTTGATCTAAAAATTTTACTATATTATCAATATCTCATTGGTTCTTTATTTGTCCTATTTGCTGAATTCCTGTCTTAAAGTTATATAATTCTGTTTCCATTTCTATTAGAACATAGTTTTTATTAACTATTTCATCTTCTTTATCTATCTCTAGTATATTCTCATATAAATGTATTACATTCTGTTTTAGTACATTGTATGTTATTTTCACAATTCTCACAACATATTTCTTTATGTCTTATTTCAGTATTAATTTTATCAGTTAAGACAGAAGTATAAGTAATGTTTTTCATAAAAAGTATCCCATCTTTTGTTATTAAGGTTCATCCTTTATTGTATAGTATGAAATCTAATCCTAATACAAAATCTACTCTTATATCTAAATCTCTTACCCATATCTTATCCATCTTATAGATAGGTTTATAGAATTTTGAACAAGTATTTAAAAAACTTATTTGTGCTTTATCTATGTAGTATCTATATATATTATGTGTTCCATCCATTTGCATAGCTGCAAGTGGTTTTTCTAAAGTTTTTATTAATTCTGGAGGTACAATTTTTTTATTTAAAATACTTTTGTTACATCCTGAATCTATTAATGCTAAAGTCTCTATTTCATATTTTTCAATTTGAAGTTTTGCTAATATTTTAACAGTATTTATATTTTTATCTTCGTTACATATTAAAGTATTAGATTCTTCATTCAATAATTGTCGATTATCTAGTGGTAGTTCTTGTTCAACATTTTTTCTTTTTTCTAATCTTACTATTCTCTCTTCTAATTCTTTAACTTTTGCTTCTAATACTAATACTTTTAAATTTATTAGAGGTTCATTTGTATGTACCTCTTTTCTTTTCTGAGTTATTATTCCTAATTGTGTTTCTATACAACTTATACATCCTTCTATAAAGCATTTATTACATTTAGCTCTTTTATATTTACTTAGATACCATTTACACCAATTACATGGATTGCTGTCTAATCCTGTATCTTTTTCAAAATTATATTCATATTCTATTATATTCATAAAATTGAATTTTAAGTCATCTATATTTAAATTTTCTATTCCTATTTCATTAATTAATTCTTCTCCTTCTGAATTGGAAGAATCTTCTTCTTTGTTATTTTCAACTATATCAATACTTACTATAGAGTAGATGCTTTCATTATCTGACATATATTCATCTACATTTAATAATGCTTCGTTAAATTCTTCTACTAATTGAGTATTTCTAGTCTTAGCATTATATCTTTTAGGACAAGTATTTGTTAGATGTTCTATACTTCCGCTTGTAAAACATTCTAACTTATTTTTATAATTTCTATCTGTTCTATATTTTCTAACATGTCTATCCCTATTCAAATATGGTTTCCTTGCTGAAGATTTTCTAAGAAAATATCCTTTTCTATTATATCTCTTATTGTTTTGTGGGTTATATTTCTTATACTTTTTCTTTTTATATTGATTTTTATCATAATTTTGGGCTGTTTATATTATATCTTTGCAGAAATTCATTTCATTTTTCTTTAATTGTTTTTGTATTTGTAAATTAGTACATTTTTCTTGTAATATTTTCAATATATGTTGTATTCTATGTCCTATTGACCACTTTGCTTGAGGGTTTTGTGCTACTCCTTCTCTTTTAATCCATCTTTCTTCGATTTCTCTTCGTAAAGCTCCTGGTAGTTTGTTAAATAATTTTTACCTAAATCTTGGTCAAAGACATTTCCACTAATTGTACAATAATAGAAATAATCATTTAAAAATATCTTTACATAATACCAATTACTTATACTTAATTGTTCTAGTTTTATTACTGCATTTCGTTGTAAAGCTACTTATCCACTATTTGGGTCTTCTTCTGTTATTAATGTATGTATTTTATTTGTAAAATTATATGGATTTGGTCCTAATGATACTAAATACTGAAATTCTGATGGGTATTCTACTTTATAAGCTTCCCATACAGCTTTGGTTGATTCTCCTAGGAATGTTTCTAAGTATTTATACATTGTTTCAGCATCAGTTTCTGTATATTTTTTTATAAAATCTTCTACTACTATTCCTTTCCATAAGTCTATTACTTAATTCCATCTTTGCGGATCATGTGCCGCTATATTTAAAAATTTTCCTTTACTTCCTCCTTCTTGGAGTATTATTGGTTCTTCTATAGGCATTCTTTTTCCAATAGATTTAACTTCTGTCATTGGAGTTCTCCTTGTCTATATACTCTTCTACGTGGTATATTTCATGTGCTATTATCTGCAGTATATCCTTGTTCATTTGTTCTTTGGAATGGACTACTAGAACTTGCTGTTTCCATTAATTCTTTTTGACTTAGTATAGATTCTTACTCAGATATTTCACTATCATTATCTTGTATTTTTGTCATTATATTATTACCTTTTTCTAATTTATTTTGTGAACTCTTTTCTAATCTATATCCTTTATTATCGGCTCTTTGTTCGCATATTTTAACATGAGATATTTTTTGTTCTAAATTTAAGTCTTTTAGTTTACATCCTTTGCATGTAAATAATCTATTCTTATTGTTTTTACTAATTTCTTTAGCTTTTTCTATAGCCAAATCTACTGCAAAATCTTCTTCTAATATTATTTCTATATTCATTCCTTCTAAAGGCATTTCTTCTACAACACTTTCTTCTTCAAAGTCTTTTTGAGCTTCGTAATTGTAATTTGTAAATATAATTGAAAGTTCTCCTTTAGAATTTGTATATATTAAATGAGCATCTGGTATTAATGCTTCTTTTTCTTTAAAATCTCCTAATTTCCATTCTAATCCTGCATATTCTTCAGGATTTATTTTTATAGGTTTTATTAATTTTATCCCTTTATTTCTCATTACTTCTACTACGTCTTTTATTTGTAATTTAAATCTAGTGTTACTATTATCTGTCATTTTTCCTAAAAATCCTACACACATTAATAAATTCTTTCCACTATGCATTTCTTCATATCCTTTAGTTTGTATTCCTATTCTTATTTGGGTTCCAAATTCATTTAAATTCATCATAAAATCTAGACTTATGTAGAAAATTTCTCCATTATTAGTCATATCTACTTCTGTTAATCCTATAATTGCCTTTTTTATGTCTGACCATCTATTATCATATATTGTAATTAATGTCTTTGTTCCTAAGTTTTTTCTAGTTAATCCTTTAATTCCTATAACTATTAATCCTATATGCATTAAGTCTTTTTAAACATGTTTTATTTCTTTTACAGATTCAGTATTTATGAGTGGTAGAGATATAGAGTTTTTTCCTAATAGTGATAATTGTTCTTCTCTATAATGTCTATATAGTTGAGATTTTGAATTTGTATTATATAAAACTTTTGGATTCAACAAATTTAATTGATTTTGTTGGAAGATCTATATATCTTTATCTGTATTTATTATTTCTTCTAATTGTTGATTATTTTCTTCCTTTGTCTTTTTATTTAATATTCTTGACAAAAAATTATTTCTTATCATATTCTTGGAGTAACTTGGTCTTGGTCTTTCTTGTCTTTTATCTCTTGGTCTAGTTAGAAAAATATCCATTTTTTTCTGTTTTTTAATTATTTTTTCTTTTTGAGGAGTAATTTTTATTTAACTTTTCTATTAATTCTTCTATTCCAGTTGTGTTTTATGTTTTTATCTTCTACTTTTTGTTTAAAGTTTTTATCTATCTTATTATGTAGTTGTAATAAAAGTGATATTATTATATTGTTCTGTTGTATAATAATTTGATCTCATTTTGAAGATTGGTTAAAATCTTTATAATTTGATGGAAGTGCTATTCTTTTTTCTATTAATTTTATCGCTTCTCTATATGTCTCTGACTCTATTAAATCTATTATGAAAGAACTATTTCTTTTATTGATGCTAATTCTTGTCTTTATATCTTGTATATTTATTATTAATGTATTACTAACTTCTTCTTTAGATTTATTTTTTAACTCGTTTAATTTTTTACTTAAATCTACTCCTTGTTCCTTAAGGTAATCTAAATTATTTTCTATTTTATTAAAAAGTTGTTTTTGTTTATTTTGCGTTTCTTCTAGTTCACTTAATATTTTTATAATTTTTTTGTTTGATTCTTTTATTTTTTCACTGAGATTGATTATTAAATCTATTAAAGTATTATACTGAGTGTATGTAAGCAATGATTTTCGTTTTCAAAGTTAAATTTAATTATATTGTCTGATTTTAATCTTTGAAATCTTTTTTCTATATTGATTTGTAAGTCTAAGTAGTCTATGCTTTTTAATGAAGCTATTGTTACTATTGTTATTTTATCCTAAAGTAGTTGGGTAATTATCTTAGGAGTAAAAGGAAAGAGAGTATAAATCTGGGCCTTAGGCCCAAATCTTTATAACTATCCTAAAACTGAAATGACCCAAAATGGATCTTGACCCATTTGGACCTGTTGGCCTTCTGGAATTTCCTTGGGGCTTCTGGCCCTATATTGCTTTCGGTTCCACACTTAAAATTTGTGTATACACCAAACGTATATGGATGTTTACGATACGTATTTTGACTCATTTCCATGTATATTGGTATGTATTCTGAATGAATGCTTCCCATTCAGACTTCCTTCACCTGTTTTGTTAGTTCAGACCTGTATATGACGATTCTTTCCATGTATATTTGTGTATACGATTGTATACTTTATGTATATTGTGCTCTCTTTTGGGATTTTTGAGACCTGAAAAATTACCTATCCCTCTCTTTATTCCTCCACCTGTATATGATGCATTTTTATCATACATATCAGCGTGTATTGCTGTATATCAGTGTATACAAAAACTATATACCAATGTATATCAGCCCTTTTCTGCATTTTTCGCTTCCGCTTGCCTTGTTTCATCTTCCCTTTCAACCCCGAACACCAAAGGCTAACTCGATACGACTCAAGGATATGCAAGGAGGGGAGTCCAAACGGACTCGGATTGGTAGAACATGTGCAACAAACGAAGAGAAGAGACAAAAATTAGTATCTAACTTGTACTAATGTTAATCATTTAAGAAAGATGAGCATTTACAAATGTATAAATTTTAAGAATCCCATAGAGTAAGAGTGAAATTACCTTCTGTCCCTACTTTTTTTCTAATTACATAAATCTCATATTTTATACATTATGGATACATAATTAAGGATCCGGGTACAGTATTGGTTATACATCATGTCTTCCTCCGTGACACATTTTAAGGAAAAATAAAACTAAAAAATTAAATTAAGATTCCATAATATCCAGTTGTTCCATTAATTAAGGAAAAAACTAAAAATCAAATTAAGATCCCTTAAATTGTGTTATTCCATTCTTAATTATAGTCAACAATTCAGTCATATAACTTAAAGGAACCAAAACTTCATATTTCTTCTCCCTTTTCATTAATTAACCTTCAAAATTATGAAGCAACTCTCATGTCAAAGAAATTGACAGAGCATCGGATAATGATTTTGATCGACCTTTGCTTGAGCATGACAGTAAGGGTCTTTTTGATTCCACACAAGAAATCTCTACTTGTGAAATTGATATTTCGGAGAAACTAAATACATCAGTTAATTTAAAAAAAATTGATTGAGTGGATACTAAATGCTAATCATTGTGAGAGTTGTATCTATTTATGGTTCCTTCATATTCCATTGAGAAATCTACGATTGCGACTTTCAAATATTATATGCATCTTTTTAATGAAGAATGTGTAACAATTTTGTTTTTAAGAAATAAGTAAATAACATATTAGAGACTATTATATTTAGATCTCAACATGTATGAATTGAGTCTTCTCTCTTAATGAGCTTCTTACTATCCATTGTCATATTTATTGTATCATGTTGTTGGTTGTTAATGTGTATCTGATAGATGTAGTAAAGTGTGTACAAAAAGATGTATTAGATACTTATTGTATTAATTCTATATTAAGATTAGTGATTAATATATCTTGTTATTTTTTGCGGCTCACTGTACTATTTTTTTGAATGATACACGAGACATTAGCTGCTTTGTAGTGAATTATCATATAATGTATTGCTAATTTTTAAATGTTTGCATATTCTTACATCTTCTTAATTTATTTTTTCAGTGAATTTGTTCTAGAAGAAATTGTGTTGCTAACTTGATACAAAAGGATGCTTGAATGATTAAGGAACCAAAGGGGGGAAATCCAGATAAAAAGCTAACAATACACACAAAGTGTCGTGCACGTTGTGGACAAGAAGGTCACAGTAGACGAAATTATACTTTCTTTTCCAAAGATTGTTGAAACACACTTTTAAGAATGCATTGATGTTTCAGTTTGATAATTTTCAATTTATAGGTTTTTCATGGATACAATAATCTACACTACAACATGTTGTACTAACTTATGAACTTTTGAGATAATAAATAGAAATATTTCTTCAACTTTGTGTACATTTCTAATTGATAATAATTTATTCACATCGTTATAATATAAAAATTTGTGAATCTGATATAATATATAATGTTTAGATACACTATTTATATAACGTGTGATTTTATTTTTGATAATAATGTATATGGAATAACATGATTGTGAAAAGTTGTGTTTACTGTAATAAAGTATAACATCACAGTAAAAAGAAAGCAATGTTTGTATCTAATTCATTATGTTATGAATTTGATACATGTTTTAAGGAATTTCGAAGCAAATTACAGCTTGTCCTTACCTTTTTTCAATTTACAATTTTTTTTAAAAATTTGTGTCATTGAAATACATCACATTCATCCAGATACATAACAATTGATACATTAGATAACGTGACATTTTAGATTAAAAAGAAAATTAAACGTAAAATAAGAGGTCAGTTTCTTAAATCACACAAATCAATTTGATGTCAATCTCTTTAAATAGTAACAACTTCAAACAATCAATATTTCAAATTCTTCTTTCAAATTTCTCCCAGATAGTAACAAAATAAAAAAGATCAAAAATAGTAGCAATGTATCAGATACATTAAGTATAAATTAAAATTTATATATCATGTCTAAAAAGTTAGTGCATGATATATTACTATTATCTTATTTTGTTTGAGAATATTATGTTCTAAAAAAGATACAATAACATTGTATCATGTCATGCATAACATAATGTGAGTTGATACAAACAAATATTGTCAGAATATTAGTGTTTATGTATCAACTATTATATTTGATAATGCCTACATATACATGTCCTTCTAGTTGAATATGTTTGAGTGTATGTATCTGATAGTAAAAGATAATAAAATTTGTAATAATTATATATCAAGTACATAATTATGATCAAGACATATCTATTTTGCATTTCAATTTTTTAAGGTTATGTATCAAGACTAATATTTAAACATGTGCATGCTGAAATTACAACATATCATAATGATAAAACGAAGACATCATATATTAATTTAAGAAACAAAAAAAATAGATACATTAAAAATCTTAATCCATATGTATAAAAATAATGAAAAAAAAAATCAACAATTTGATCTGGTGAAAGAAATAAATGATAAAGAAATCATTCTACACTTTTTCATTTGCTTTGTATCAACTCCCACATTTTTTCCACTTTCAACAACGGTGTCACCCATATATCTGTAACGACCTGTTTAGTCGTTTTGAGCAGCAGATTTTATTTCTGGAAAAACTGTCTGAGTTGACCGAACCCACGACGGACCGTCATGGGCACGACGGACCGTCGAGGGGGTCTCGTTCCAAAACACTTAGAATTCTGAAATTTGGGTACTGAAATCGACTCTCTGAACTTCGTGACAGAATGGCAGGACGGACCGTCGTGGGCACGACGGACCGTCACACATTTTCCACAGAAATTAACTCTCTGAACTTTGCTACGGACCTACAGGACGGACCGTCACATCCATGACGGACCGTCACAGGTTGCGTAATCCCAGGCTGGGTCGGATTTCTGTAAATATTTTAAGAGGCGTTTTGGACTATTCCTGCTTATAATTATAAAGTTAGTGGTTTAATATTAATAACTCAATTACTTGGGGGTTAAAGGAGATAACCTTGAGTTAATTAGTGGGTTAATTCCTCATCTTTTATACTTATTTATATGATAATTAGGGTAAAAGAAAGAGGGTTTAAATAAGAAAAATAGAAAGAACAAGGGGAGGGAAAGAGAAACGATCGAGAGAGATACGAACGAAGAGGAAACACAAGCTTTGGGGAATTTGCTTGCTTGATCACGAATCTTCGGTGGAGGTAGGTTATGGTTTTTATGCTTTTCATAGTAAACTCTTAATAGCGAATGATATGTATTGGGTAGTATTGTAAACCCTTCTATATGCTTAATTGTGTGCTTGCATGATGTGTTTATATAATTGTGATAAAATAAGCATGATGAAGCTATTGAATCCTAAATCTTGAAAACCTCTTGTTAATGATGATGCCTTGGTATAAAAGAAGGCTTGATGAACTAAAGTATGAGATTGATGATACCTTAGTATAAGAGAAGGCTTGATGAACTAAAGTAATGAGATTGATGATGCCTTGGTATAAAAGAAGGATTGATGAATTCATAGAATGAGATTAGTGGAGCGGGTGACACGAACCGACACGTAGAATTAGGGGATCGGGTGTCACGAACCGACACATAGAATTAGGGGATCGTGTGTCACGAACCGACACGTAGAATTAGGGGATCGGGTGTCACGAACCGACACGTAGAAGTAGGGGATCGGGTGTCACGAATCGACACGTAGAATTAGGGGATCAGAGTGTCACGTTCCGACACATAGTAGAATTAGGGGATCGGAGTGTCACGTTCCGACACATAGTAGTAGGGGAGCGGAGTGTCACGTACCGACACAAGAGGAATAAAGATAATAAATCTCGAAATTATGTTAATAAATTTGAATGAAAAGAACCTATTTCCCAAATGAGTATGATATGGAGGCTTTATTCCTCATGAGTGTACTTGACGTTATTTATCAAAGATTCTTGTACATGTTGTTGCTACAGATTGAGTATTGTAGTTGATTTATGATATGATCTGATATATACTATTTTCTATTTTGAGTTGGCCGATGATACCTACTCAGTACTTGTGTTTGTACTGACCCCTACTTGTATGTTTCTTTCTTTGTTATTTCTGGAGTGCAGCAAACGTGCCATCGTCTTCAACTCAACCGCAACTCTAGCCAGTCTTCATTACACCCGATTTCAGGGTGAGCTAATGCTTCTAGCTTGGACTGGGTCTTCCTCTTCATGTCTTGATTCCTTGAACTTCCGGCTGGACTAGCTTTTACTTATTTTAGCTTCTTAGATACTCTTAGATTTAGTAATTTGAGATAGATGTTCTTGTGATGATGACTTCCAGATTTTGGGGATAATAATAGTTATTGAGTTTTAGAAGTTATTTAATCAATGTTCATTAATGAGATTTAAGTCTTCCGCATTACTTTCTGTTATTATATTGAGATGTTGGGTTTTGTATTGGCTGGTTCGCTCACATAGGAGGGTAAGTGTGGGTGCCACTCGCGGCTTGATTTGGGTCATGACAAACTTGGTATCAGAGCATTAGGTTCGTTGGTCTCATCACACAAGAACGAGTCTAGTAGAGTCTTGAGGAACGGTAGGGGGGCGCCTTTACTTTTCTTTGAGAGGCTATAGGACTTTAGGAAAATTCCATTCTTTATTTCTTTCGTGCTATTACTTTGATCCAATTGGTATCTAGGTAATACAAATTGGTATCTGACCATCTTCACTCTATTTCGCAGATGGTTAGAACTAGAGCAACCACCGCGCCAACACCAACACCGACAAGACAAGATGCGTCTGAGCCAGCCACTGGGGCTGTAGCTCGAAGAGGAGCAGTGGGAAGAGGCCGTGGTAGAGGTCGCGGGAGGACGTCCTCTAGAGGAAGAGGACAAGCACCTAGCCCATCTGGTACTAGGGCGGTCACTCCTCCACCGACTGAGGAAGTGGTAAGAGAGGGTGAGGAAGGGGAGAATGAACAAGTACAGAATGAGGGATTGCCACCCCAACCCACCCCAGAGATGATCAATCAGGTTCTTGCTTATCTTAGCGGGTTATCTGATCAGGGCCAGACACCTCCAGGCTTTCTGCACCAGCACCTCAAGTTCCGGAGGTACAACATCCAGCTACTGTGGCTCCCCGCATGGATGCCTCATTGGAAATAGGCACGTTTCCTCGTCTGACTACAGGGCCTATAATGACAAATAATCAGCATGAACTTTTCAGTAAGTCCTTGAAATTGAAACCTCCAGTCTTCAAGGGTGCTGAATCTGAGGATGCCTACGATTTTCTGGTTGATTGTCATGAGCTACTACACAAGATGGGTATAGTAGAACGGTTTGGTGTTGAGTTTGTGACTTATCAGTTTCAAGGGAACGCCAAAATGTGGTGGCGGTCACATGTTGAGTGTCAACCAACAGAGGCAGCACCTATGACTTGGGTATCATTCTCTAGCTTGTTTATGGAGAAGTATATCCCCCGGACTTTGAGGGATAGGAAAAGAGATGAGTTCTTGAGCCTAGAGCAAGGTAGGATGTCGGTTACTGCATATGAGGCTAAGTTTCGTGCATTATCCAGGCATGCCACTCAACTTTGTTTCAGTCCACAAGAGTGGATTCACCGTTTTGTGAAGGGTTTGAGGTTAGAATTGCGGATTTCAGCCTTACAGGTAGCGACTACGGCAAAATCCTTTCAAGAAGTTGTAGACTTCGTGATAGAGGTGGAAGGAGTGAAGCCAGATGACTTCACCATGGCATCGACATCAAAAAGGTTTCGAAAGGGAGGTGAGTTTAATGGTTTTTACTCTAGAGGACAGGGTTCAGGAGGTTACTCAGTCCGACCAATTCAGTCTTCACTACAGACTGTAGTTGGGGGTCTACCACAGACCTGTCAACACTTCTCTAAGAGACCTATGCTTGACTCCAAAGAGTGTTATGGATGTGGGGAGACTGGACATATTAGGAGGAATTGTCCAAAACAGAGTTATAGACCCCCAATAGCTAGAGGTAGAGGTGGTCATGGTAGAGGCCGTTATTCTTGAGGACGTGGTGGCCGAGGTAATGGTGGTCAGCAAAATGCCGGGGTGACGGACAAATGGGAACTACTGCAGCGCAACATGGTAGGGGCAACGGGCAAACAGGTGATAGGGCCCATTGTTACGCTTTTCCTGGGCGGTCGGAAGCGGAGACATCAGATGCTGTTATCACAGACAATCTTTTTGTTTGTGATTGTATGGCTTCTGTATTATTTGATCCCGGCTCCACATTTTCATATGTATCTTCCTCATTTGCTACTGGTCTTAATTTACATTGTGAATTGCTTGACATACCTATTCGTGTGTCTACTCCGGTGGGTGAGTCTGTGATAGTTGAAAAAGTATATAGGTCTTGTTTGGTGACTTTTGTGGGGAGCAATACTTATGTAGACTTGGTTATCTTAGAAATGGTTGATTTTGATGTAATTCTGGGTATGACTTGGCTATCTCCAAATTTTGCGATCTTGGATTGTAATGCTAAAACGGTGACATTAGCCAGGCCTGGGACAGATCCGTTATTGTGGGAGGGCGACTACACTTCCACTCCGGTTCGTATCATCTCCTTTCTTCGTGCTAAGAGAATGGTTAGGAAGGGGTGTTTAGCTTTCTTGGCACATCTCAGGGATGACACTACCCAAGTACCTTAAATTGAGTCGGTATCGGTAGTCCGTGAGTTTCTGGATGTGTTCCCTGCAGATCTTCCTGGTATGCCACCGGATAGAGATATTGATTTTTGCATCGATTTGGAACCGGGTACTCGCCCCATTTCTATACCCCCTTATAGAATGGCTCCCGCGGAGTTAAGAGAGTTAAAGGCCCAACTTCAAGAGTTGTTGAGCAAAGGCTTCATTAGACCAAGTGCATCTCCTTGGGGTGCTCCGGTGTTATTTGTGAAGAAGAAGGATGGAAGCTTTCGGATGTGCATAGACTACAGACAACTGAATAAGGTAACGGTTAAGAACAAGTATCCTCTTCCTCGCATTGATGATTTGTTCGATCAGTTACAAGGTGCTTGTACCTTTTCAAAAATCGACTTGAGATCTGGTTATCATCAATTGAAAATACGGGCAGCAGATGTGCCCAAGACTGCTTTTCGGACCAGGTATGGGCATTATGAGTTCTTAGTAATGTCTTTTGGTCTCACGAATGCCCCTGCTGCTTTCATGATCTTGATGAACGGGATTTTTAAGCCATGTCTGGATCACTTTGTGATCGTATTTATTGATGATATATTGGTATACTCAAAGAGCAAGAAGGAACATGAGGAGCACTTGAGAATTCTATTGGAAATGTTGAGGGAGAAAAAGCTTTATGCCAAATTCTTCAAGTGTGAGTTTTGGCTAGATGCAGTGTCCTTCTTAGGGCATGTGGTTTCTAAGGATGGGGTGATGGTGGATCCTTCTAAGATTGAGACAGTGAAGAATTGGGTAAGACCTACTAATGTGTCAAAAATAAGGAGCTTTGTTGGTTTAGCTAGCTATTACCGTCGATTTGTCAAGGGATTCTCTTCCATTGCTTCCCAATTGACGAACTTGAGTAAGCAGAATGTTCCATTTGTATGGTCGGACGAATGTGAGGAAAGCTTCCAGAAGCTCAAGACCTTGTTGACTACCGCACCAATTCTTACCTTGCCAGTGGAAGGCAAGAATTTCATTGTCTATTGTGATGCATCCTATTAGGGTTTGGGTGCAGTGCTAATGCAAGAGAAGAATGTAAATTCTTATGCTTCGAGGCAATTAAAGGTGCATGAACGCAACTATCCGACCCATGATTTGGAGTTGGCTGCTGTAGTGTTTGCATTAAAGCAATGGAGACATTATCTTTATGGGGTTAAGTGTGAAGTCTATACGGATCATCGTAGCCTATAATATGTTTTTACTCAGAAAGAATTGAATTTGAGACAAAGGAGATGGATGGAACTACTGAAGGACTACGACATCACTATCTTGTATCATCCGGGAAAGGCTAATGTTGTGGCAGACGCCTTAAGTAGAAGGGCAGGAAGCATGGGAAGTCTAGCTCACTTGCAAGTTTCTAGACGTCCATTGGCTAGAGAGGTTCAGACTGTGGCTAACGACTTTATGAGGTTAGAGGTAAATGATAAAGGAGGATTGTTGGCTTGTATGGAGGCAAGATCTTCCTTTTTTGACAAGATTAAGGGAAAGCAGTTTAATGATGAGAAATTGATCCGGATTCGAGATAAAGTGTTGCGAGGAGAGGCTAATGAAACAACAGTCGATGAGGAAGGTGTTTTAAGAATCAAGGGAAGGGTATGTGTACCCTACGTTGATGATTTGATCAACACTATTTTGACAGAGGCTCATAGTTCAAGGTATTCTATACATCCTGGTGCAACCAAGATGTATCGTGACCTGAAGCAACATTTTTGGTGGAGTAGGATGAAGCGTGACATTGTGGAGTTTGTCGCCAAATGTCCAAATTGTCAACAAGTAAAGTTTGAACACCAGAGGCCCGGAGGAACACTTCAGAGAATGCCCATTCCGGAATGGAAGTGGGAGAGAATTGCAATGGACTTCGTGGTTGGTCTTCCAAAGACAATGGGTAAGTATGACTCCATTTGGGTAATTGTTGATAGGTTAACTAAGTCTGCTCACTTCATTCCGGTCAAGGTGACTTACAATGCAGAGAAGTTAGCCAAACTTTACATCTCGGAAGTTGTTCGATTGCATGAAGTTCCACTCTCCATCATATCAGATAGAGGTATGCAATTTACTTCTAAATTTTGGAAAACATTGCATGCGGAATTGGGTACTAGGTTGGACCTTAGTACTGCGTTCCATCCTCAGACCGATGGTCAGTCTGAGCGAACGATTCAAGTGTTGGAGGATATGCTTCGTGCATGTGTGATAGAATTTGGTGGTCATTGGGATAGCTTCTTACCCTTAGCAGAGTTCTCATACAACAATAGCTATCACTCAAGTATTGATATGGCCCCATTTGAGGCACTGTATGGGAGAAGATGTAGCTCTCCCATTGGGTGGTTTGATGCATTTGAGGTTAGACCTTGGGGTACTGACCTTTTGAGAGATTCATTAGAGAAAGTGAAATCTATTCAAGAAAAGCTTTTAGCGGCGCAAAGTAGGCAAAAGGAATATGCAGATCGCAAGGTTAGAGACTTGGAGTTTATGGAGGGTGAGCAAGTCTTGCTGAAGGTTTCACCCATGAAAGGGGTGATGCGGTTTGGTAAAAGAGGTAAGCTAAGCCCAAGGTATATTGGGCCATTTGAAGTACTTAAGCGAGTAGGGGGAGGTGGCTTATGAATTAGCCTTGCCTCCAGGACTGTCCGGAGTGCATCCGGTATTTCATGTGTCTATGTTGAAAAGATACCATGGGGATGGGAACTACATCATTCATTGGGATTCAGTCCTGCTTGATGAGAATTTGACTTATGAGGAGGAGCCTGTTGCCATTCTAGATAGAGAAATTCGCAAGTTGAGGTCGAGGGAGATTGCATCCATCAAAGTTCAATGGAAGAATCGACCAGTTGAAGAGGCCACTTGGGAGAAGGAGGCTGATATGCAAGAAAAATACCCACACCTATTTACAGATTCAGGTACTCCTTTTCGCCCTCGTTTTTCTTCTTTTGATCGTTCGAGGACGAACGATGGGTAAATTGGTATCTATTGTAACGACCTGTTTTGTCGTTTTGAGCAGCAAATTTTATTTCTGCAAAAATTGTATGAGTTGACAGAACCCACGACGGACCGTCATGGGCACGACGGACCGTCGAGGGGGTCTCGTTCCAAAACACTTAGAATTCTGAAATTTGGGTACTGAAATCGACTCTCTGAACTTCGTGACGGAATAGCAGGATGGACCGTCGTGGGCACGACGGACCGTCACACATTTTCCACTGAAATTAACTCTCTGAACTTTGCTACGGACCTGCAGGACGAATCGTCACAGCCATGACGGACCGTCACAGGTTGCGTAATCCCAGGCTGGGTCGAATTTTTGTAAATATTTTAAGAGGCGTTTTGGACTATTCCTGCTTATAATTATAAAGTTAGTGGTTTAATATTAATAACTCAATTACTTGGGGGTTAAAGGAGATAACCTTGAGTTAATTAGTGGGTTAATTCCTCATCTTTTATACTTAATTATATGCTAATTAGGGTAAAAGAAAGAGGGTTTAAATAAGAAAAATAAAAAGAACAAGGGGAGGGAAAGAGAAACGATCGAGAGAGATACGAACAAAGAGGAAACACAAGCTTTGGGGAATTTGCTTGCTTGATCACGAATCTTCGGTGGAGGTAGGTTATGGTTTTTATGCTTTTCATAGTAAACTCTTAATAGCGAATGATATGTATTGGGTAGTATTGTAAACCCTTCTATATGCTTAATTGTGTGCTTGCATGATGTGTTTATATAATTGTGATAAAATAAGCATGATGAAGCTATTGAATCCTAAATCTTGAAAACCTCTTGTTAATGATGATGTCTTGGTATAAAAGAAGGCTTGATGAACTAAAGTAATGAGATTGATGATGCCTTAGTATAAGATAAGGCTTGATGAACTAAAGTAATGAGATTGATGATGCCTTGGTATAAAAGAAGGATTGATGAATTCATAGAATGAGATTAATGGAGCGGGTGTCACGAACCGACACATAGAATTAAGGGATCGGGTGTCACGAACAGACATGTAGAATTAGGGGATCGGGTTTCATGAACCGACATGTAGAATTAGGGGATCAGGTGTCACGAACCGACACGTAGAATTAGGGGATCGAGTGTCACGAACCGACACGTAGAATTAGGGGATCGGAGTGTCACGTTCCAACACATAGTAGAATTAGGGGATCGGAGTGTCACGTTCCGACACATAGTAGTAGGGAAGCGGAGTGTCACATACCGACACAAGAGGAATAAAGATAATGAATCTCAAAATTATGTTAATAAATTCGAATGAAAAGAACCTATTTCTTAAATGAGTATGATATGGAGGCTTGATTCCTCATGAGTGTACTTGACGTTATTTATCAAAGATTCTTGTACATGTTGTTGCTACATATTGAGTATTGTAGTTGATTTATGATATGATATGATATATACTATTTTCTATTTTGAGTTGGCCGATGATACCTACTCAGTACTTGTGTTTGTACTTACCCCTACTTGTATGTTTCTTTCTTTGTTATTTGTGGAGTGCAGCAAACGTGCCATCGTCTTCAACTCAACCGCAACTCTAGCCAGTCTTCATTACGCCGGATTTCAGGGTGAGCTAATGCTTTTAGCTTGGACTGGGTCTTCCTCTTCATGTCTTGATGCCTTGAACTTCCGGCATGGACTAGCTTTTACTTATTTTAGTTTCTTAGATACTCTTAGATTTAGTAATTTGAGATAGATGTTCTTGTAATGATGACTTCCAGATTTTGGGGATAATAATAGTTATTGAGTTTTAGAAGTTATTTAATCAATGTTCATTAATGAGATTTAAGTCTTTCACATTACTTTCTGTTATTATATTGAGATGTTGGGTTTTGTATTGGTTGGTTCACTCACATAGGAGGGTAAGTGTGGGTGCCACTCGCGGCTCGATTTGGGTCGTGACAATATCCGAATCTAAAGCCCTTATCAGAGTCACCAACAATTGCACCTTCTCCCCCTTTTTAGGCATTTTTTCACAATCGATTTTGAAGTTGATGATGGATCATTCCTCGACTAATTGGATAATAATATTAAGTAAGATTAGGTACTCTCAATACTAAAAGAAGGAGCACCATCTCTTATGTTTCAGGAGATAAAAAATTAGAAGAATAAATGAAGGGTAATACGGAGAAGAAGAAACACTATTTTTAGATCTACCTTATCACCCAAAATTCAAAAAGAGAATGAAAACTTGAAACTAAAGGGAAACATATAAATAATATATGCATAATTTGCATATTTCTTAATAGTAGATCTCATGATCCATTTTTTAATAAGAATCGTGAGAAACTATTCATTAGTAAAAGAGAACAAGTTGAAAACAAAACTTTGTTTTTGAGCATTTGATGTTGCACAAAAGAAAAAAGTAAATGTTGAGTAGTTTCAATTTAATTGACAGGAGAGAGAATCCTTTTCAAAATCAAATTAATATGAAATCTTAACAAATAAACAGGTGGAGTTAAGGGAGAGATTAAAGGAGTTAACAAAAGAGTGGATAAATTTGATTTTGGGTGAAGATATTTATGTGTCTGAAAAATTAAAGAATGGGTGAAGATATTTATGTATCTGAAAAATTAAAGAACTAAAGAGAAATAAGGAATTTATGTAATGTTTTAAAAAGGTATGGAATAATGAAAAATAAGAAAACAAAAGATGTGTATATATGTAATTTAACCTAAATACAAGTCCCAATTCTAGCTAAATGGTCAGTGACTTTCTAAGCTTGTGTAATCATAAACAAGGGTGAAAGTAATGATAATATAAATATCTAAGAAAGACAAACTTAAATATAGTTCATATGCATCATGTGAAAATAATGAAGTAAGAAACAATACTTTCAACACAAGGATGGAACACTTATATTAATGAGATATAAATGGACTTAAACTAAAAGACAATTTAGAGCTAAATTGATCATTTTTAGAAAGAACTTACTAGTAAAATATGAAAAGAGAACATCCATAATAAAATGGTAAATCCAAGAATGACCAAAATGAGATGAACAGACAATAAACTAGTGTGACAATTATACCAAAAGATTGTACTTTTGGAAAACAATAAGGTGAACCAGACAGTAAACTTGCACGATTATATCTAGTCACAATCATAATGACATTTTGAGATTTAAAACAATAAATAAACCAACAAAGCCTAAACTCAAAGCTTGCAATATAGACCTAGAATTTAAACTCAAACTAGAACAGAGGAGAACACGTAGCAACTAAAATGAAACATCAGAATTATATTATAGGTAGGTCACTCATAAAACACAAATCATATTGAAAGTTGGATTGAGTATAAAATGATTAACAATGTTGTTGTGAGTTGAAACTGAGTATCCAAAATGCAAAAAATTTCAAGTTCAAGAAAACCTAGATGCTATATATGTAGAGATGTTAACACTAACAAACCAGATAGACTAACAAGCGATTCACAGCAACATGAAAGTTAAGCTTAACAATTAATTTATTCGAACAATCAATTTAAGCAAGATATGGATAACAGAATGACTAACCAAGAATTCCAAAAGCAACGGCAGTAAACCATGACCATTCACATTCGACTCAAGGGAGAACCAACCAAGAAAAAAAACAACAGAGATAGAACCATCACATAATACACTAAATTAAAATGAGAAGGAAACAAAGGAGTAAATATTACCTTTTTCTGGACAGCTGAACTGAGAACAACGAGCTAGCAAAGACTTCTCTACTAAGTTCAACTCGAGCAATAATCAAGAAATCTGTAGGGAAATTGGACGAAGAAACCTCCAGGAATTTAGAACGAGAAAAACTTTCTAAGGATTTTTCAACTCTAGAAGTTGATTCCTAAGACCTTTATAAGCTATTTGATAAGCAAACTGTGTATGACTTCCTACACCCTTTCTCATTTTCCTTCCTCAATTTTTCCCTATTTTTTTGAATGCTCCATCTCTTTTTTTTTTCACCGCCTCATAAAGAAAAAGATGAAGGTTTTTGTAGAATGGAATTAGGGTAGAAAATGGGGGGGAACTCGGGATGGATTTTGAATGAATTTGAAATTTAGAAATTCGAATCCCCTATCAGGATAAGGTTGAGGAGCTGTAAATAGTACCATTCTTGTCCGATTTTTGAGCCAAGATGAGGGAGGTGTTGAGATGGAAACACCTGGACTAACCGACAATATGGTGGACAAAGACGATAAGGATAGAGGAGAGAACGAGCGCTGAATTCGGGCCTGGAAATAATCACGTTATTGGGTTTTTCACGCTGCTCGCTGGAAGGATGAAAAGGTCGGGTTTTGGTTGAAATTGGTGGGCTGGGCTTCTGTTGTATTGTATTGGAATGGTTGAAAGAGACTCTTTTGGGTTTCTCTTGTAGACTGGAAATTGGGCCCAGTTTGGGTCATTTGGATTGGCTGAAAAGATATCGAATGGTGATGAAGAAGTGGGCTAATGGAAATTGGGAAAAGGGGGTGAGGTTAAAGATGGGTTGGATTTTTGAGTTTAAGAAATAGTTAAATTCAGTTAAATTAATAAATTCGGCTAAAATCTAATTAAGACAAATTAGTATTAATTAATTAACGAGTTTTTCAATTTTAACAAAAATAAAATAATTAATTTATCGTAAACTAGTGATAAAAAATATAACTATAATATAAACAAAACTAATTTAGTAAAAACTTACCAAAATTAAAATCTTTTTAAGTTGATTTTTGAATATTTATAAAATATACAAATTATATAAAATTATCTAAAAGTTATACGGAAAAGGGCCTAAAATACCCTTGAAGTATTGAAAATTGTACAAAATTTCCCTTCACTCACCTATTGGCTCCAAAATGCCCTTTTCATCCACCTATTGGCTCCAAAATACCCTTGTCATCCACCTTTGGATTCAAAATAGACCAATTTTTTAATTGTTTTAAAATTAAACACTTTAAAAATTTTTAAAATACTTGACGTTCAACTATTGGTTATAATTTAATTTATTAATATAATTTATAAATCAACCCACTACCCACTAATTACTAACTAAACCTCACCCAATTTATAATCCAATTATAATATCAAAATGATCATAAACACTACTAAAACACGATGAAATTATAGATGCCTGAAAATAACGTTCAAAATTATTCGAGTCCGAATCAAAACACCAATTAAATTTAGGTTGAGCCGCTTATTTGGGAGGACACTTTCTTTCAAGATTGAATGAGAAATTTACGATTAAAGGTAAAGAAGTAATACATCCCGAACTAATTCATGCATTTTTTAAAAATATAATTCTATAAATATTTATTATTTGTTTTAAAACCTTTAATATATTATTTTTTGAAAAAAATTACCTATGAAGTAACATCACATAATTGAGATGTAAGAATAATTAAGATAAACATAGTCACACTTTTAAGTTTATCGATAATTTTATTTGGACACTTGAATGTATGATAATTTACTTCTATAGATATTTTCGCATCAAATTTTTAAAAACACTCAATTGGTAGTAGCTAATCTGTTGTTGCATCAATAATGTGACGAATTTATTAATTTAGAGGGGTTTAATTTGTAATGGGTGGATAGTGGATTGATTTATAAATTATATTAATAAGTTAAATTATAACAAATAGTTGAGCGCCACGTATTTAAAAAAATATTTAAATAGTTTAAATATAAAACCTTTAAATAAGTAGTCAATTTTGAACCAAAAGGTGGATGACAAGGGTATTTTGGAGCCAATAGATGGGTGGGAAGGGTATTTTGGAGCCAATAGGTGGGTGGAGGGTAATTTTGTACCATTTTAAATACTTTAAGGGTATTTTAGGCCCTTTTCTGAAAGTTATAAGAAATGACAAAACTATTCAAAATAATGCTAACTTTATATTTTTTCTTAAAATTTATAAAACTAATTATTTTAAATTGTTTGAGAATTTAAGAAGCTCATGAATTAATTCTTATCGAGGAGGGTCAAAATTGGGTATCAACAACTTTTATAATTCTTAGACTTTTAATTATGTCATTACTCATCTTATCTTGTTCAATGACATTTGGTATCTTTATACCACTCTTTATGAACATTATAAACTTTGTTCAATGTACTTAATAATATTCATAGTTCATTTGAAAAGGGTATGTTGGGACTTGTCTCAATGATGGCATACCCTTCGTTATGAATTCAAAGTTACATTGGTCATGCTTAATTTTGGTATAACTTAGTCATTAGCAAATTTTGTATCATATTTTGGAAATACATTGTAAGCCAATTTATTCGCATAGACTAATTTTTCACATATTATGGTAATCTAGAATATTGTTAGCCAATATATTGGCATAAGCCAAACTTTCATTAGACAATGGTCATGAGAATATCATTAGCCAACTTTTTATTATATAACATAGTAAGCCAATTCTATTCAACTTTTTGGAGAATATATTGCTAGCCAATTTGTTGGCATAAACTATGATATTATCACTAGCCAAGTCAATTAACTTCATGAATATACTATAGTTATTTCATCACCCTAAGCAAGTCGGCATTTAACAGTGAACTAAACTTCATGAATGATTCATACAACTTCATCTTCTCGAACACAATTAGGCATTACAACATTCTTTAACTCATCTAACTAATACCCTAATCATACGAATCAAATCTATAGGCCTCATTAGACATTAACAGATCAAGAACCCTACATATAATGATCAATCATTACCACATACCAACAACATATTTGAGATTACGTCTACATATTATTAGAATCGAAAACAAGGATAACTAGGGAGATGGACGTTCAACAATGTCATTGGGAACAACCCTAGTTTCGATATTCTTGAATTCATAAAACGTTTGAAAAGCCTCTTGGAGAAAGGAATCCAAGAGATAAAAATCATACCTTATGTAGAATTGAATCCAAGAATATCACCTTGAATGAAAACCATGAAGAATACCTTGAAATCTCCTAAGAGAACTTTTCTATTTTTCTACGTTTTGCTCACTGTATTCCTCACGATTGTGTACTGTTTTGAGTCGTGAGTTTTCTAGTGTTTGAACGTGAGTCTAAGTCTCAGGAACTGATATTAACTAGTTCAACTTAGGCTAATTAAGTTAAGTAAATAAAATAATTAGTTAATTATAAAAACACCCCTCCTAGATTGACTAAAAATTGGAAAGCATTTAAGTTAGTCAAATCTGAAATTTTTCCAAGTGTTTTGGCCAACATAATGATTTTTAATTAATTAATTAAGTTACTAATTTAAATAATTGAGGGACCTAGGGTAATTACTAAATTACCCCTAAGTTATTAGGACCATAACTAACATTTTTTGACGATCCTAGGTTAGGTACAAGATTGTCTCTTAGGTTAATGTTACTCAATTAAGTGTTAGGTTGTCGGGTGCACTAGATAGTTTATTTTTATTTTTCCTAGGTTAGTTAGCTAGTTAGGTCAGTTAGTTAGAGTCTAGAGTTGGTTAGAGAGTTAGACCCCACATGGGTGGACCCGTGCGCACGATTGCCCCCTAACTACCCTAACCGAATTCGGTTAGGGTGGTCCCCTCCCTTGGCCGGTTTTTCACATGTGCTTGCACATGTGTTGCTTGTACATTCCTAACTAACTACTTTTGATGGTTCATTTGGAATGTTTACTTATTGTCCCAACGATCCTCACTATGTCCTTGGGCACTACTTAATCTACATGCCCATTTTAATTGGTCATGTGCTATGATGCCTAGGCTTGACACATGGATGTTTCGCACCTAATGTGCAAATGCTAGAAAATATATGTTTTGAGCTTAGGATATTCATTGTAGGTATATTTCTTGGACAAGCTTGTTAATACACACAAAATTGGCTAACACCCTTTAAGCAAATATTTTCTAATATGTTCAATATTTCTAATATTGGGCATTGGGATTCCTATAAACCCCCAATACTTATTCTTAAGACTTAATATGATCTTCACTAGACGAGTACATTTATGAAATGTTACACACAAGATCAATTTCATATTGGAAGTAAACCCACTTGAATTTCATATTTTTGAAATCAGTTTGGAGGAACCCTTTGGAAAAAGAAGTCCCAAAGGTTAAAGGAATCACATAACTTACTAATTGATGAATTTTGATGGATAAACATGATGCTTTGAAGTCCTATAACCAACCTCTAGCTTGGTCTTCACTAGAGTTTCTTTGGGAGAGAGAAAGAAGAGAGAAAGAGGAGCAATTGGGTTTTGGGAATTATGAGGGTTAGGTTAGTTTAATGAGGTTAGGGTCTTTATATATGTCATTAACAAACTTAATTAGACCTCCTTTAAATCCTAGCTAATTAACTAATCACCTAATAAATTAATTTGTTTAACTTAAAAACGTGTATAAAATCAGTGAGTTCATAGACGAGACCTCGATAGAAGGCTCATTTGTCAAACAACGACTAAGGGACCAACCGTCCTATTGGTCTGTCGTTTTGGTCAGAGACTGTCCAAAACAGGCCCTTCTCTAATTTGGCTATGTGTCCATCTAAGGTGTCCATCGACGCCTCGTCAATTCACCGACAATCCATCCTTTGCACTCGTTTGTGGACACTGCCGTTTGGCAGCGTTTTGCCAAATTGCAACGGTCCTCCTCAATGGTCCTTGGTTGGTCCTTGGGGAATCGTACCTAGACGTATTAGACTAGAAACTAACTCTTATATGTATTAGACACCCTTCCACCAAAATTCATCATTTTTTGACTCCTAAAACTTAGTCAAATAGGCTAAGACACACTAGCACCTCATTGTAGTAGTTTCTGGACGTCATGGATGTTCCTTGACGTTTTGATTCCTAAAATTCTTAAATGACTTATATTCATTATTTTTTTACCTTAAAACAGTGACACCACCTTTATACACTCATGTTAGTCTCTATAACACGTCTTAGACTTTCAGAGTATTACATTATCCCCCCCCCAGGAACATTCGTCCATGAATGACACTAAAATTCTTAAAAAGGAAGGAATAGACTCAAGAATAGCATCCCCAAAAAAATAACACATAACAATACGAGTTACAACATAAATCATGGCATTTGCACATAGCAATTAAAAACTACAATTACTACACATAAAACTCAATCATCACAATATGAGGAATTTCCTTGTCACAACGACATGAGCTAAACATATCATTAAAGAGTCCATTATCCAAAATTCCATCTATCAACATGATAAATATCATTTCATAATGACTCTGTATATCAACATGTACAACATAACTCAAAACAAGTAAAATTAACAATTCTCAAGTCGATAAGCATCACTGTAATTCACTGTAACATGAACATACATATATATACATATACATATGTATGTAAATGTATGTCTATATATATATATATATATATATATATATATATATATATATATATATATATATATATATGGAATGACATAAAAATGTTTTTTTGGTGACAATTTGATGTATATTACAATTTTTTACGTACAATGTTTACTTTGGAATTCAAAATGACAATTATAGTTGAATATGATTTGTTTTACTTAGATCCAATTTTTAGTGAATATCTATCATGTGGAGTCCTTTTAGGATATAGTTAGAAATCCTACTTGGAGATCAAGTTAGTTTTTCCCTATAAATAAAGGGGTTTTCCTTCATTGTAAAGAAGATCCACGAATCTTAAATATACTTCAAGAGTAATAAGAAATCTTTTCTCTTCTCCCTACTTTATTCTTCTTCAAAATTTATATAGTTTCATAATACATTATCAACACGAGTCTCTAATTATTCAGATTGACGGAACTAATGTTGTTGAAGATAAAGTAATATGAATCGTTTGCTAATATTCATAGAAGTTGATCTAATTCTTACAATGTATGTATGTATCTCATATATAATATATTTTGAAGTTTCAAGCATCATTCTGGATACCTCGTCATATTATGAAAGTTTTATAAGCCATTAAAATAATTGAGTAACACAAGCAAGTTCCACGCCAATTTTATTATCATAAAGATTGTGTGTATTTTTCTCTTTTGAATCAAGAAAAATTGATAGTACCAATACAATGCATTTTTTTATATTTATATTTTGCTTGTAATTATGTGTCACTATGGTAGTCTATTTTAATCCCTTTCCGTTATCTAAATTTTAAAATATAATATTTGTTGGCTTATGGCTTTGTGACTTCTATGTATGATGCAACCAAGTTTTATTTAAAGAAAGCCTTTGATTAACATGTATTGTCAATTTTGATATTCTACAAATTAATTGAGGGAAAAAAGTGTAGGATGATTGCATGTCAACTCTAAAGAAACGGTAAAAGTGATTAACATTTTTCTATGCGAGCATTTGTACATGTTTACTTTTAATTAATAAATTATTATTATTATCATAGCTATATATATGAGCAATGTTATTGCAATTGGTGTGATATAATATCATTGAAGAATCGGGTGAGTCTCAATTGAGAATAAGATGAAGGATTTAATTTTCATCGCATCAAAAGGATAAGAAGATGGATTGTGCTCAATCGCATAAAGAGAGTAAGACGATGGATTCACGTCTAATCGCACCTAGAGGGGGTAAGACATCAAGTTCAAGTTTTGATGTACCATGATATATTAAAGATGTTGAGTTCAAGTCTCACGATTTATGGCCTAGATCTCTTTATATGAATAAGACATTGGGTTTTAGTACCAATGCACTATATTGATGATATTTTGAATATTAAAGCAAACAATGTGCTTTTAATAAAAATTAGTCATGAAATTGCTCCATTCTCTAAAGTGAATGTGGCAGCAGTGCATATTATGTTTGAAAGAAGACAAGTGATTGAATAATGCACATAAATATGAGAATGAGGTACTAAAGGTATCATAATTTGATATGCTCACATGTTTGTGTTCCATACATGAAAAATGAGAACGTTTGATAACTTCTAAAAATATAGATTCATTCTCTAAAGGGAATGAAGTGTAGGTCACAATGCTAGACATGGGAAAGATTGCGATCTTTAGTCAATGATGTGGTATTATCAAGAATATCTCTAAGAAGACATCTATTACAGAAAAGTTTCATGTTTTATCTTCAGGCAGCTTGTATTGGACAAGAATTAGTGCAATTGAGGCACATTCTATGATAAATAAGAAGCTAACTAATTTCAATACTTTCTTAATTTTGACTTGATTATTTGGGGCATCATTAGTCTATAATGTTTAGACGAATTATGGAAAATTAAAGTGGACATTTATGGAAGAATCTAAAAATTCTTTTAAATGATGAATTTTTCTGTACTGCTTCTTAGCAAGGCAAGTTAATTGTGAGAACATCATAAGTGAAAGTTGAGATTGAATCACATGCATTCCAGGAACGTATACAGATACTTTTGAAACTATTCATCCACTTAATGAGTTGTTTAGATACTTAATTGTCTAATAGATGTTTCTTCTATATAATCTTACCTGTGTCGATTGCTATCTCGCACTTGATGTTTGCAAAAATGTTTGCACAAATAGTATGTTTACAGGCACAATTTTCTTCATATTAGTTCATTCAGTGATTGGGATCATGACTCACATAATGGGTAAAGTAATTGAGAAAAAAAATAAATCTCAAATTTACTCCCGGAATATTAAAGTTTGAAATTTTCTCATATAATATTACTAAATTGGGAATTTACTAAAGCAAAAAAGACACATGACATAGTAGATTTGCAGTTTACGAGTACTAATAATTTATTAATTGGCATGAATAATTTGGTCATCCAAAAGATGTGCATATTGAGTAATGGACATACATTGAAAAACTAGAAGATTGTTCGAGAATTCTTTTGTTGCTTGTTTTCATGACAAGTTGATTGGATCAACTAATGTTGAAACTAAATTTCTAAATTCTGAAAAGTATTAAAAGTGAATATGGGCCCGTCATGTAATACGTCATATGATAAAAAGTTGCATCTATAATATAATCACATGTTTATTTGTTGTCAACTTGCAGTTTGACATTCGCAAAATTGTTTGTGCAAGATAATTAACTAAAGAGCATAACTTTCAGAATATGAAATCAAAATAAATTCATCTTGATAATTTGATGAATATCCAAGCGGATGTGACATTAAATTCCTCAAATAAATAGTCAATCGTTGTTTATGAGAACAAAGTTTCATGGTCTGAAATGTAATGTAGTTGTATGCATCAGACAAATAAATTATGATCAAAATTTATTTCAATTGATTTATGGTCAGGGATAAAATATTTTTCATCTGATAATTTTGATGTATAGTATATAATCAATGAAAATAGACTAATGCACAAAGATAGATTCTCCAAAAGATTGACATATATGTTAGTTTGTCACATAAGGGGGAGATCAGAAATAACACAAGAGTTCTAATACTCCTATTAAATGTCCCTTAATGATAAAGTCTACAAGATGCATGAAGCATGATACACTAATTGAATATGAGTAAAACAATCCTTGAAAAAGGGGGAGGATCAAAGAATCAAAATGGTCATAATAAGGAGACAATGTGCTCTTGGAGAGCCTATGACATAACACTTTATGAAATCTTATGAGAGGGATAATTACGTAATAATAATGAAGTGATGAGATCTCAGTAAGTTATGTTGTTTTATGAATCAATACAAAATGGTATATAATTGACGATATTTTTGATATAATAGCGCGCAATATTGTAAAAGATTAGTATGATATAAATTCTACGACTATTAAAGCATGTTGGTGTAAAAATAATTATCAACTGAACAGTGGAATGATGCATCTTGATAAGCATAAAACTTATTTGACTTGCAATCTAGGCACTAGAAGATGTCGTACATTTAATATTGAATGTTGTCACTTAACAAAGTTAATATGAAATATCTAAAGCATATATAAGATTTTGATAAACTTGTTTATCATCCTCATAATGATTAAATAGATTCAAAATGCATCGAGCATATATAAGTATCATTATGCAAGTTGATGACTAGAATTGAAACTCTTGATGAGCTTTCAAAATGCAACAGATTATTTTCTTAAAGAAGTTGAAGTAAGCAACTTGTAGAAATCTTTGATCCTTAAGAGAAGATTCATAAAAGGAGATAGAAGGAAGCATACTTCGTCAATTCTTTTCTACAGTCATGAGCTCCCAAGAATGGTGATATCAATATGCAACAAGTTTGTTCAAGTAATACTATAGTTGATTTGTTCACTAAGTCTCTACCAACTACAACTTTCAAGAAGATGGAGCACAAACTTGGAAAACGAAGATTCAAGTATGTAGATTGATGTTCTCATTAGGGGGAGTTAATACGTGATGTACTCTTTTTTCCTCACAAGATTTTGTCCCATTAGGTTTTCCTTGTAAATTTTTTAATGAGGCATCCATAATGCGGATTCTTAGATATGTGTAATGTGTTTCCTTCACTAGATTTTTCCCATTGAATTTTATCTAGTAAGGTGTTAACGAGACACATAATCTATCAATATTCAAGGGCAGTATTATAAACATATTTGTATTATAGTGAATGTCTATCATGTGGAGTACTTTTAGGATATGGTTAGGAATCCTACTTGGAGACCAAGTTAGTTTTCTCCTATAAATAAAGAGATTTTCGTTCATTGTAAAGAATATCCATGAATTCTAAATATACTTCAATGTTAATAAAAAGTCTTTTCTCATCTCCCTACTTTATTCTTCTTCAAAATTTATATAGTTTCATAACAGAATGCACGTTTCTTTCTCTGATTTTGGTTGATTTTTCATTCTAGTGCTGATTTTTTTGGGAGAATTTATTACTTAATTAATAGGATTTCTACCATTTAACACATTCCTTATTTGATAAAATTACTCTTGAATTTGTTCTTCTCTGTCCATTGTTGTTTCAATTCTTTTTATTTAAAAAATATCAATTTAAGTTCCATTTGTTATGAAACTTATAAATTTAGAAGAAGAATAAAGTCGGGAGAAGAGAAAAGACTTCTTATTCATCTTGAAGTATATTCAAGATTCATAATTCTTTCACAAATCTTATTTACAATGAAAGAAAACGTTTATTTATAAGGAAAATCTTATTTGGTCCCAAAGTAAGATTCCTAACCATATTCTACAAGGACTCCACATAATTAGACATTCATTATAATACAAATTGTTTATAATACTCCCCCTTGAATGTTGGTAGATTATGTGCCTCGTTAAAACCTTACTAGATAAAAATCAGTGGGAAAAAATCTAGTGAAAGAAAAAAGAGTACACATATCTAATAATGCGCATTATGGATGTCTCATAAAAACCTTACAAGGAAAACCTAGTGGGACAAAACCTTGTGAGGGAAAAAGAGTACATCGCGTATTAACTCTCCCTTATGAGAACATCAATTCAGAGACTGGAATCTTCGTTTTCCAAGCTTGTGCACCATCTTCTTGAAAGTTGTAGTTGGTAGAGACTTGGTGTATAAATCAACAATAATATTACTTGAACAGACCTCTTGCATGTTTATATCACCATTCTTGGGAGCTTATGAGTGTAGAAAAATCTTGACGAAGTATGCTTTCTTCTATCTGCTTTTATAAATCTTCCCTTCAGGGTCAAAGATTTCTGCAAGTTCCTTGCTTCAACTTCTTTAATCAAATAATCTATTGTCAAGAGTTTCAATTATAGTCATCAACTTGCATAATATGCTCTATGCATTTTGAATCTATTTAATCCTTATGAGGATGATAAATAAGCTTTTCAAAACTTGTATATGCTTTACATTTTGAGCCCATTGGATATTTAATTTTGTCAAGTAACAACATTCAAATTAGATGTATGACATCTTTTAGTGCCTAGATTGCAAGTCAAATAAGCTTTACGCTTACCAAGATGCATCATTCCACTTTTCACTGGATAATTATTTCTACACAAGCATGTTTTTATAGATGTAGAATTCATATCCTCATAATCTTTTACAATATTGCGCGCTATGTTATCAAAGGTATCGTCAACGCATATCATTTTGTATCGATTCACAATAGACTTAACTTATTGAGATCTCATCACTTCATTATTATTAGGCAGCTACCCCTCTCATGAGATTTCATAAAGTGTTATGTCATAGGCTGTCCAAGAGCATATTATCTCCTTATGATCATTTTGATTCTTTGATCCTCCCTCTTTTTCAAAGATTATTTTATTAAGAATTGATTAGTCTATCATGCTTCATGCATGTTGTAGACTCTATCTTTAAGGAACATTCAATAGGAGTATTTACAACTTTTGTGTTGCTTTTAATCTTCCCCTTATGTTAGAGAAACTAACATATATCTCAATATTTGGAAAATCTATCCTTGTGCATCAGTGTATATTCATTGATTATATACCACATACCAAAATAATCAGTTGAAAAATATTTTGGTCCTTGACCATAAATCAATTGAAAGAAAATTTGATCATAATTTATCGGTCTGATGCGTACAATTACTTTTGTATGCAATATCGTATTTCATATCAACATATGAAGCTTTATTTTCTTAAACAATGATTTTACTATTTGATAAATTTAGTGTCACATCATCTTAAGTATTTATCAATATTATCAAGATAAATTGTCTTATTACATATTCTGAAATTGTGCTCTTAACTCAATTATTTTTGCACAAACAATTTTGTGAATATCAAACTACTGCTTGACATCAAACGCACATGTGATTATCTTATAGATGCATCTTTTTATCATGTCACGCGATAGGTGAATGAACCCATATTCACCTTTTATACTTTTCAGAATTTAGAGATTTATCTCAACATTAGTTAATCCAATCAACTTGTCATGAGAGCAAACTACAAAAGATTTCTTGAAGAATCTTCTAGTTTTTAAATGTATGTCCATTACATATCTTTGGGATGACCAAATTATTCATGGCAACTAATAAAATTATTAGTACTCATAAACTCCAAGTTTACTAAGCCATGAGCCTTCTGCTTTAGTAAATTTCTAATTTATTATTATATGAGGAAATTTCAATTTTATTACTGCAAGAGTAATTTTCAGATTTATTTCTTCTCAATTACTTTACCCTTTAGGTGAGTCGTGATCCCATCAATGAATGAACTAATCTAAAGAAAATTGTGCATTTAATATATTATTTGTGCCAACATTTTTGCAAAAATCAAGTTGCGAGATAATAATAGGCACACATGAGACCATATAGAAGAAACATTTATTAGGACCATTAAATATCTAAACAATCTACTAGGTGGATGACTAGGTCCACAAATATTTGTATACGTTCCTAGAACGCAGAGAATTCAATCTCAACTTTCGCTTATAATGGTCTCACAATTAACTTGCCTTGTTAACAAGCACTACAAGAAAATTCACGTCTAGCATGGTGACTTATCACCTCATTCACTCTAAAGAATGGATCTGTATTTTTACCATTTATCAAAGGCTCTGATTCTTCATGAATGGAACACAACCATCTAAGTACATCAAATTTTGATAACTTAGTACCTCATTCCATATTCATGTGCATCATTTAATCAATTGTCTTCTTTTAGACATTTATGCACTGCTACATTCACTTTGAGGAATGGATCTGCTTCAACGAGATATATTTCATGATTAATTTTATCAAAAACTCATTAATTCCCTTAGTCATCATAATATCATCAATATGGTGCATTGAGACTCAAACCCAACGTCTTATGCCATAAATCAATGAGGGACTTGAATCCAACATCTTTCATCACAAAGCATCAAGACTTCTGATGTCTTACCCTCCTGGTGCGATTGGACGTCAATCCATCGTCTTATTCTTTTATTGCGATATAACTTAAATTCATTGTCTTACCCACAATGAGGCTCAACCTCAAGCCTTTGAAAATAATTGCAATTTTATCACTTTTGATGATCATTAATATGATTATATATTATAATTATACACAAAACTGAGACTAATGATTTCTTATAATCAACACTAGCAGTTAATAGATATAGTTTAATAGATCACATACCTCATGTAGAGATTGAGAACATATCTTTCACTAAATTGTGTTTATTTAATTATTAAAATAAATTAAGGAATTCTCTTCCCAATCGGTTAAAATTAAACGTATATAAAGTTGACAAGTCTCTTTAAATAGTTACTTTAGATGGTACCTCCAGATCTGTTACATGAATAATTATTACATAAAGATAAATCATACCTTGAAGATATAAGAATCTTATTGCATAACTTATGCAAAATCTCTTTTGCACTTTTCCCTCTTCTTCGTAATTTTTTAAGAATAGAACAATCGTGTTGATAACGTGTTATGAAACTATATAAACTTAGAAGAAGAATAAAGTCGGGAGAAGAGAAAAGACTTCTTATTCATCTTGAAGTATATTCATGATTCATAATTCTTTCACAAATCTGTTTACAATGAAAGAAAACCTTTATTTATAGGGAAAACCTTATTTGGTCCCAAAGTAGGATTGCTAACTATATCCTATAAGAACTCCACATAATTAGACATTCACTATGATACAAATTGTTTATAACACCATTATATAAGTACCAATATATACAAAGTAATTTTTTTTAAAAAAAACATTTGCATACCCTAATAATAACCATTTGCATACCACAATAATTATTTATGCATACTAATTTGTATACCTATGGTAAAATTCTTTTAGGTGATATTGTAAAAAATGAAAATATGATATCTTATTATGGCGTCAACTATTGTACAATATGATTTTAATATATATTTTTTAATTTGTAGAGACAATTGTACTAGTATATAATTTGATTCTTTAAAATAGTATACATTGTGGTATAGAACTAGAAACTATACTAAAATTATATGACACTATTCAAGTAGAACATTAAAAATTTACAATATAAAAAATGTACCATACATTAATACTAACATTTCAACTATATAATTTACCAAAAATTATCGAAGTCTAACCCATATCAAAATTATACCATATAATATACCAACAATTGTTGAATTCTACCCCATATAAAATACTAATTTAGTTGATTTTTCGTGCCAATTATTTTCAAATGACATTTAATACCACAAGTAAAACCAACATAAATGATACTAAAACTAATTACATCATATGATTAATATTAAAATCCGCTAATAACATTCAATTAGATTATGAAAAAAAGGTGTTATTAAAAAAAAATTAACTCAACAATGCTAATCCTCATATGGATATTTGGTACAAAGTTTTTGTATTTGATTTATTTTTTAAATTTTTTTATTTACGTCACATATTAGTCTTTCAATCTTGAAATCCACATACCCTAAACAACCGTTATAACTATCAAATTTGAAATACACAATTTTTTTTTTTTACATCACCGAAAAAAGTTACAAACGAAATGATGTATTATATGGTTCAAAATTGATGTTCACTTCATTATTCTTATAATGAAATTCAAACACCAACTAATAACCAACTATATATAACATTGATTTATGAAGATTGATAAAGTCGAACGAGATTATATGTTACAATCCTAATGGTGTATAACATCATCACTATAGGATTAAGGTGTACATTATGGTGACAATTGGGTGTACATTTCAAACTAATATATAAGGTTGGATATACACCAAACGTTTACACCACAAACTAACCAAACGTAACTACTTTAATTATATAATTCATTTAACTAAACAATCAACTAAATGCATAATACCATCATATAATATCTATTTTTAAAAATTTACACATCAATCATAGTTTACTTGAATGGTGTACACTATGGTGTAAATTTGATATGATAAATAGTACATATTTTGAACCAATGTTTCACCACGATCTTACCAAGAATTTTATCAAATTATTTTGGATAATCAAATTAATTAAAAAGTGAGTAAATTACTCTTTAACATTGATTTCCATATTAATATTGTCTTATAACAAAATTATAAAATCTTATTTTATATTTTTTGATAGTTTTTTTAAGATACAAAATTAATAACGCGTAATAAAATAAGCACCATAAATAACCAAAAAAACATCAATCAATAAATGTTTAACACTATAAGTTTATAAAAAAATTAAATCAATAAAATAATTGCATCAATTATTATGGTGAATGTCTGTTTCATTCCATCTCTCGTCGTGCTGAATTAAAATTGAAAAAATATTCATATTTTTCATTGAATGCTTTTTTAGAATAGTGAAGGTATAGAATTTGATCTTAATAATATTTATGAGAAAGAAGAATTTGATTCTGATTAGAATTCTAATAAAGATGTAGTAACTATATTAGATTTATAGAAGGTAAATAAGAGGGCGAGAGAAATTAAGGGATTATATATTTAAAAAAAAGAGTCAAAAATATCCCTCAACTTTAATTTATTATTTAGTTTTACCCTCGCCGTTAAAATGAAGTTAATTTTACCCCTCCTTTTACTAATTTGACCAAAATTACCTCCATTTGACGAAATCCTCAAAATTAACCCAAATTACCTTATTTTTTAAAAAAATCTTATTATTTATTTTTAACCCAATGCCCCCTCCCCCCCCCCCCCCCTATTTAAAGTAATCCAATTGGTTCTTGTTTCTTTTTGTTTTATTAGAATAAACCATTATGAATAAGTCTAGAGCTAGCTATCCAAGCAAAAATATTTGAAAGCTTCAAGAAAATAAAAATGGGAAAAAAGCCTTTTGATAGAAATGAGCATATAGCCTTACACCACTAACACCATATGCACGAATGTCAAATTCCAAGCACAATATTACAAATCTTGCGTCCACATTCAAATCCAACATTACACTACCAAAAAAATAGTGTTTAGCAACAAATATCTAATGACAACCATAAATTCGTAGCTATCTAGCGATGGAGTAACGACAAAATAATGTATATGTTGTTAAAAAAATAAAAATAAATTTGGTATCCACATTAGTGACAAACTAGCGACGAATTAGCAAAAAAAAGCCAAATTTGTGCGTTTTTTTTTTGCATAAAAAACTGGCATAATATATTTTTTATCGAAACATAGCGACGGAGGGAACGACGAATTTTGTCGCTAAACTAAAATATAATTTAAAGTCTTTGCAACAACATTAAATTATAGCTAAAGATTTTTGTTATTAATTATTCTATAACAAAATAATATATATAGCGACAGATATGTAATTTCGTAGCTAAATTCGTTACTTTTATTAAGTAAATATTAGGGATGTTTTTCTTTCTTCTTGAACATGTTCTCTCTTCCAAAACACATCGCTCTTGGAGACTCTTCTTAAGACCTAACCCATCTTCATCGAGTGACCATCGGCTTGGAGAACTTGTCAACAACTTTCCCTTATTCTTTTTTCTTGTTTAGAGTATTGAACTATGTAAGAGACCTGAGACTTGGAGAGCATTAGTACTCTTGAAGCACATAGTACCAAAATCACTGACTTCTGAAGCACTAGGAAAAATAGTTGCTTTCTTGAGGTTGTTCAGCTATGTGAATCGATTATGTTCTTGAAGAGTTGATATCTTCTAGGTTTTTTCATGTGCTTTGATTGTTATGTGCAATTAAGTTGGTTACTTTTATTCACCTAAAAATCTCCTAGTTCATTACTTTTATTCGTTTGGAATCTGGTAGGGCTTTTTATTATGAAGTTGGGTGAATTTGCTAGTTATTTGTTTTAATTCGTTTAAAATTTGAAAGGGTTTTTAATTTATTTATGAAATTAGGTGAATCTGGTAGTTTTTTTGCTTTAATTAGTTTTGAATCTTGTAGGCTTCTTTATTTACTTATTAAGTTTGGTGAATATGCTAGTTATTTACTTTAATTCATTTGGACTCCGGTAGGGTTTTTTATTTATTCATGAAAATTTGATATCTTTTAGGGAACAAATAGATAGGATGCATTGTTGAGTGTTTTATCATTATTGTTGATATGATTTCTTCGTAAATGTTTTTGTTTTGATATTGTGGCTTCAGCTGCAGACTAGTTCAAGTTCTTTACTGCCATATATAATCATGAGATTTTAATAAATGATTGCAAATGGAGAAATAAAGAAAACTTCTTATCTAGTATATTTCCCTTCTCTGAAACTCAAAAAGAAAAAAAAAGAACAGTAAAAATATTCTCTGCCTTGAGGAAATTCAACTTGTTGCTCTGTACAATCTTATGATACTTTGATAATTCATCAATAAAGTTCTGTGATTTCATTTATGTTCGTGCCTCTTAACTTGAAATTGTAATAGTGTCGGAGGAGTCCTGCTAGAGTAAGTAGACGTTCCTTTCTCCATTGTTCTTGTTTCAGGAGAAGTGTTCAAATGTTCTTCTTATCAGTAGATATTTTCTGTTTTAGAAAGTTTCACACAAATTTGAAAATGTTGTGCTAGTTGCAAAATTTAATATGTATGTTGATGTCTTACCTTAGTAAAGTTTTGAATTCTATTGTATAGAATGTTTCTGCAAGTGGTGAAGATGAAAAAATATTAGTAGGTGATTATAAAGGATCTACCTTAGCATTTAAACTATAATTTGTAGATATTGAAAGAGTGATGTGAAAGAGTGATGTGAGAATGGACTTTGAATTCCATATTGCAATCGCTTTTACTTTCATGATCAGATCATATCATGTACGGTGTTCTTAGAACTCCTTTCAGCTATAAAATAGGGAATTGATCTTTGTAAAGACGTAGTATCATCCTTTAATTAGAGAAAATGTTACTGACGAAAGATACTAAATTAACAAACTAAACATTTACAAAGAAATCATAATTAAAATGGAATTAGTTCTAAACAAATTTGACAATCATAGTATATCCTTGTCTTTGGCCTACAGAGAGATGCTTAAAAATTGATAAGGTATACTGAACAGTGGTCCAGAAAAAATACACACTATGGATCAAGGTGAATAACTCATTCAATGATTCTATCGACTATGGATAATTTGTGATGTAGCACCAACCATAAGATGATTTGATGCCCAGGAAGCACTTCTTGAAATAAAATTAAATTCGTCTGACATATTTTCTGAAACTGAGGCAGTAGTGGTTTGTACATAATTTTGATCCTGAATTTCTAAGAAGTAGTCGCACTATCGCAAATCATTGCCCAATCCACGCAGTCATCCCACCCTGTTCTAGCTTAAAGATTTTTCTATAACTAGTCAAATAAGATAACTTTAATAAATTTCAACGTATGTTGGCAATAAGTTTACTTTCTACAAGACTAAGTTGACATGCAACAAGTCATAAGTATGAACAGTAACCTGAAAATGTTGATAAGTATAACAATACGTATATTTTATTTTACTTTCTATTTACAGTGGTAAAAGTACTGACCAATATCAATATAATTAGCATATTATCAATAGTTCCCTGTTATATTTGATTTTGTTTTCGGTTTGCAGTGTTAAAAGTATTCCTCGATATAAATTTGAGCATTTTATTAGTATCCCCCCTCTCATTTATCTTCATCCTTTATGTCTCTTTTTTCACATATTAATACTCCCATAATATATTAAATTATGACATTCTTTTTGAGAAGTAACATTACTTTACTACTATTATTTGTAGAATTAATTTTTTAACTCTTAATAGCTAAAGTTGAAGAAAAGTGTTCCTGAAGTTCACAACTGAAGCACACAGCTAGCCAAACAAAAGTGTCTGGAGGAGAAGATAAAGTAGCAAAAAGAAAAGAAACTTAAGGTAGAAAAATACTTGTATCTTGCATTTCTTATCAGGTACTACTTAAGCTAATTAATGTATCGTTATTTAACTTGTTTACAATGATGTGCAATTGTATCTATTTATTTCTAAAATTGATATTAGTTAGTTACATGCATTATTGTATTGGCCTCTTGTTTCTGCTTTCATAGAATTTAGCCATAATGTGGAGTAGCTTTCTGATGAGTATCATATTTAGTTAGAAAATGAAAGTTCTATCTAAGAGAGTTAAAAAAGCATGACTGGTTTACCTCTGTTTAATCTGCATATGCTGGTTTAGGATTTTTAGTAGGCCTACTAAAAGTTTCTTCTAGGTCTGTTATCCTATGGTTCCATCATTTCGTTTCCATTATAGTTGTCACATCCTGGTTTACCCCCTAGATGTAACTGGCGTCGTCATCCTTTTCAAGGAATAAGACTAGCCTTTTAGTCTTATGTAATTACATTCATAGGTTGAAGAATACGGAACAATTTAAAACTTTCATTATAACTACTTGAAGGTTTACATAGACCTCTACATACACATAGCATATAGTCGTATCGAGCATACATAGACCTTTGTATAGAAATGTTACATAGCCTTCTACTTTTATTGCGCGCGCGCACACACACACACACACACACACACACACACACACACACACACACATATATATATATATATATAAAATATAAAGATAGTCTCAACGATTGTCTCATCTCATACCATCTAAACGATTATCACACTATGTGCATAGCCTTTACATCAATCCAACAAGACCACATAAAGGTCGTACAAAATTATAATACTCAATTGAAAATGAAAGAAATGAAAGAGTCTTTAAGCTCACAACAAGTCCGTAAGCTAGATGATGGCATTGCCCTCGGAAGTTGAGGACCTACTTTACTTGAATGAAAGGAAGAATCCAAGCCTTCAACAATGTCGCCTTCCAAAATCTTCAACGATCGAAACCTAAAATGTTTGGGAAAAGGGGAAGAAAATGGGGTTAGTACTCCACATATACTAAGTATGACACCTTATGCACATAACACAAGAAAAACATGATAAAAAGGGATTTTTAGTACAAACATGCCATTTTACCCCCTTTATGAACCTAATGCAAAGCCAAGCAAGTCATATAACTCAACCAAACATGCTTACTAACTTAACAAGTAATGCATATCGTAACAAAATTGAAACCATGATTAACTATAACCCTATCATCAAGGAATGACATCACAAGAATGAATAAGAGTCAATTATATCATAATAAGCAAGACAACTACTCATAATTCCTTATCAAGTCAACAAGTGCAATGACCAAGCAAAGTCCCATAACCTTACTCAATCAAGTATCCTCAATGAGAAAACCATGACCAATGTCCAACTTTACATAAAATAACATTGAGGTTTACATTTCATCATATATTAACAATATAACCCAAGGCATACTAATAACTGAACTTATCAACATGTAGTATAAACAATGTGCCAAAGTCATCATATACATATCATATATCCTCATAGCATATACATATGTAAGAACCTCCTCCTAAGACTCCCCTCAAGGCTAACTAGTGCAATGTTAAGGTAGAGTACCATACCCCTACCTAGACTAAGCTAGACCTCTTAGGTTATCCAAGTTAGAATTCTAGTATTTTAATTCATTTTACCTTTTGGTAACATCTTTCCCTATATGACATAGACCGCATGAGCTAGTGTGCAATCTGGTGTCATAAATCCTTCACCGAAAGAAGGCGGACTACTTGCCAAGGTAGTCCCAAAATATGAAACATAGCAGCTACGTGGATCTACTAGCTAGTATTCCTATGGGGGCAACATAGTTCAAGAACTAGGAGATATAGTTGGAACCCTCTTTATGCGCCATGAATATAGACTCCAATATTAAGAGTAATGTAGTGTTCCTACCTTCCCTATGTGGGAAGGTACACTCCTCAATCTAGTTCATTCGGTGCTAAGCTAGGGTACCTTTTTGAAATGTCTTTAAGCCTTTAATTATCAATCAAAGCTTAGTTTAGGTCATAGGGTCTATCCCTTGTATAATCATCATCATCAATAGATCAATAAGAATTGTATGAGTATAAGTCCTTTCATCACAATTCATACGAGTGAGGTTAACATATTAGCATTTCATAGCATATCAAGGCACATTATAAGTTTTCACCATCCTTATATCACATACACCTTATCAACCTCAAAACACAGTCAAGACGTTTCAATTCAACATCATACCACCCTATCATCCTAGTATAAGTCATACTCCAATGTAACACCATGACTGAACCATAATAAATCATAATTGTAAGTAAAGATAGAGCTTCCAAGACTTACCAAATCTTCCTCATAGTCTATCATCAAGGTCTTACCATAAACCCATAACTCAAACCAATTTGGGGAGAAACATCATCACACAATGATAAACAATAAGATAACAAGGCCAATTGAATCTCTATAACACAGTTCAACACTAGATCATAACTTAAGACAAGATACATAGGTTAATTTCACAATACAATTAATAACCTAAATCATATCATAAGAACTAGCATGATAGGCTTGTAATTAATTTTAATTTAATCATAATAACACCATAGGAAAGTAATCCAATCAACAAACAAATCAATTGAATGATCGCAATACAATATAGATCAATATCACAAGCTAGGGTTAGGGATAGAGGATCCTATTCTTCAACTTAGACCAAACCATTAACAATTACCATAATCAAGTTGAAATTCATGTTAATATATTAAATATAACTTAAAAAATCACCAACAACTAAATCCATTGCTTAAATTTCGTAATTAAATGCAACCCATAAGAAAACTCAATTTTTGAAATCCATTTTGAAGGAACCTTTTGAGGAACAAGTCTCAAAGGTGAATTAGATCCCATACTTGAATGTTTGACAACAATTTGATGGTGAATTCGTACCTTTCCATCCCCCAAACCCTTCTCCTTGCTAGTCTTCAATGGTGAGTTCAAGCAGAGAGAGAAAGAAGAGAAAAGTAAGAATTTATAATTGAGAATTGTCTTAGATTGATGAGGGTTGAGAGTATTTATATTGGGTATTTAATCAACTTAATTAGACTCCCTTAACCCCTAATTAAACCACCTATACCCTTATCTAATTAAATGAGACCAACTTAAAATAAACAAAAAACTCGACCCCGAACTACGGGCCATCAGTGAGTCGACGGATCCTTCCCCTCTCGTCCTGCACTCTATCAATGAGTTCAGAGACTGTGCAGGCAAGGGTCTTCCATGAATTGTCTAAGTATGCGACAACGATGGCATCGACGCTCCATTTGTCCACACATGGCCCGTCGTTTGCGCCGTTGATGCACACTGTCAGGTAGTGTTGCTTTAAACTCTAGGGTCCTCCTCAAGGGCCCTTGGTTGGTACTTGGGGAGTCGTACCAGGAGTTTCGACCATAAAATCACTCCAACACCTATTTACTACCTCTATACAAATTTTTGTACATTTTCGACTCCTAAAATTTAGTAAAATAGGCTAAGGCACGCCAACATCCCTTTGAACCAACTTCCCAGACGTCATGGACGTTCTTGAAAGTTTTGGTTATTAAACTTTCTAAATGACCTACATTCATTTATAATGGACTTAAAAACAGTACTTCAACTTCATGACACCTATGTTAGGCTTTACGGCACGTCTTGAATTTTCAAAGTGTTACAATAGTATACATTGCAGGTTGTACGTAGAATTGCTCCTAAATAATTCTCACTTCTGATTCTTGATTACTGCCACTCATGTGCAAGGTGTTATCATTACACAAGACAACACATTGCTTGACAACACTGTTACAAGTGAGGGTTGGTTAGCCAGATTCCCTGTATTTGATTTGGTGGGCAGAAGAACATCTCAAATGTCTTCAGTTGGTTTACTTCCAGCTGCACTTTAGGTTCAACACTCACAAAGGCACATTTCTAATCTCAGTTTGCTTATATATAACAATTCACTGCTTTAAACTTCCCAAAATTCATCATAATTCCAGAACAAATAACATTTCATGTAACTCCCACAGCTTTCAAAAATTAAAATTCATTTGTGTAAATAATTGTGATGATTGGTGTGATATTCAATTCAATGAACTTGTTGCATGCGATTGAATGTGGTGATTAGGTCTACAGATTACACATGCTTGTGAATTTTGTGCTTCTACTTTTCCTCTTTATCTATTTGTTCTTTCTGGAAGCGGTTCATTGAATTAAAGTTCATTGCCAGGGATTGTGATTCACGCTCCTACTTTACCTTGTGACTACTCCTTCACATTTTCGTAATATATCTAAAGTGATTATATCTTAATTACTAATGTCCCTTCTCCGTTCCTCCTTTATATTCTAGAAAAGAACATATATTTATTGATGATGACTAGTTGACTAGTTCATGGTTGGGGGAGCTGACCTTTAGGTTCATTTTTTTCTGGAAAAGGAAATAATTTAATTTAATATGTAAATCTGCTAAGGTCTTATATGGTTTATTGTGTGTTATATAATCTGTCTGCTAGAGTTTTTAGCTTATTATAAGATGAGTTCTTAAAATAAACAATAACATACACAATATGAATGCATATTAATGCTATCAAACTATTAGTTGCATTATATGATGTTTGTACCTTTGCCCCAACACTATATGTTTGTTTTATTGAAGCAATCATGTATCTTACTTCTTCTTTTTTTAATTTTCGTCTAAAAAATTTGCCATACTTGTGTATTCAATGAAATGTTAAGTTTTGTATTTCATAAATTATCAAAATAATAAATTTATTTTTTTTCTCAACATGATCAAGAAGACTGGAACTACCCTAGTTGACACAAATAAAAAGAGTCGGTATGTTTGAAAAAAAACTACAAGATCTTTCTTTTCTTTCAAAAGGAGGAAAATTTCATGTATATAATTACTGCTTTTGCATCAATTCTGTAATATTTGTGTTTTTAGAAAAATTCAATTTGTCGGTTTTTATATCCCAAAATGTTCTAGTTGATGTGGATCTAATTTTTATTATTATTATATAATTATAGATTTTCTTATGTGCATTTCTTGTGCATATTTTTTCAGGAAATTGACGTTAAGTATTGAGTTCAACATGCCCAACTTTTAGATTGATGGTTTCATAAAGATTAATTGAAAATTTACTGGAGATTTTACTTTCATTTGAATGAGGAGTTAATTAGTTGGTTTTATGTTGAGATTATTACATTTCTTTGAGCTCAATTTTACTCGAGAAGCTAAAGATAATTTGCTTTGACATTGTTTATTTCTACAAAAAGAGCTTATTATATTGCTATTTTGCTATTTGATTATAATATTAGAAAATATTTGCTTTATATAGATTTTTCTGGGATGTTTAATAAAATTTGGTAGAGATATTAGAATATTAATATGACATTAGCAAAATACGAATAATGTCATCAATTTTTATGATATTAACTAAAGTGTCAGAAAATTCAATCTGACATTTTATAAATTCTACAAATAAATGTCTTGAAAGTTTAAGTGACATTTCATAAATGTCGAAAAAATAAATGTCATATATCTCATATCGATATTTACTTAAATGTAAAAAATAAATGTCATATATTTTATCCTGACATTTACATAAATGCCAAAAATAAATGTCATTTATCTCATACAAACATTTACCTTATTATCAAAAATAAATTTCATATATATATATATATATATATATAGATAGATAGATAGATAGATAGATATACATCTATCTTTTATTGATATTTACCTAAATGTCAAAAATAAATGTCATATATCTCATATCCACATTTACCTAAATATCGAAAATAAATGTCATATATCTCATATTGACATTCACCTAAATGTCAAAAATAAATGTCATATTTCTTAATCGATATTACCATTAATGTCAAAAAATAAATACCATAATTATCTTACCAACATTCACATAAATGTCAAAAATAAATATCGTAATAATGTTACCAATATTTACATATATGTTGCAAAGTAAATGACAAATTCTTTTTAGCATTTACCTAATTGTCACAAAATAAATGTCACAAATTATTACCGACAATAACCTAAATGTTGGAAAAATATCCAACACTAAAATTTACGACATTTGATCCAAATGTAAAATAAATGTTGGTAAACAAATTTGTGCCATTTAAACATCATAATGTGACATTAAGAAAATATCATTGTATCTCCACTTTCTTGTAGTGACTTAAGAGCGAATGTTGGATTACAGTTGAGTTTTCAACATTGATCCCGCCTACATATCCTTAAACTTTAGGAATCAGGCTGTCTGTACTTCGACTCGACCGGTTGAAAAAGAAATCTATTATGCTAGATAACCATTGTCTCTGACAAGTGACAAACTAAGTCGAGTGTGAAAATGAGTCATGTCACCTCTTAGTCATGAATGTGGTGCACTTCACACCCATAATTAAGAACTTACACAAACATAATTTTCAAAGTTCTTGGTGCATCGTCACTCAAATTGGAAACTTGCTTCCAGAATACCAAAATTCCCAGGCGCGAAATTGAAACCAAGAAATCTAAAGAAAAACCGACATGCCTTATGATAGGGGTGTTGTTTGATTGTGGTGGAAATCTCTCCTCTGCTTGCGTCCTAAGCTGCATCCTTTTTTATGTCGTCTGCACCTGTGGTTTTGTATGAGAATTCATCCTTCCGGATGCTCTTGGCAAAGACTGGGGTAAACTCATTAGCATAAAAAATGCTATTCAAATTATAAATAGTGTCTTTTACCGTGTAGACACATAATTGACCTCCTCAATATTTAACGTCAACTCGATCGGATTCGACGTAAAGCAAATAAAGTTTATTTATTATGTTTGAAATATAATCTTCAATGTACTCTTCATTTGATGTCGAAATGCATAAAGACTGATGCAATGATCTTATATTTCTTTTAATGTCGTCTTCGACGATTCTCTTGATGTTTAATCTTGTCAAAATGAAGGGATGTGATTGATCTGATTTCTTATGATGAGTAAATATTTCTCTTGGGATGTATGATTTCCTTATCTGGTGGTGCATGATTTATATTCCGTAATGCATGACTTTTTCGTGATGCATGAATTTTCTCTCGCGATGCACAACTTTTCGTGATGCATAAATATTAACTCGCGATGCATGATTTTCTGCGAGGCATGAATATCTTTTCATGATGCCTGATTTTCGGCAAGGCATGAATATTAATTCATGATCCATGAATTTATCTTGCAATGCATGACTTCTTCTCCGCAATGCATGACTTTCCGCAATGCATGACTTTCCGCGATGCATGAATTTTCTCTCATGATGCATGAATTTCCACAATGCATGATTTTTCTCTCGTGATGCATTATTTTCCGTGATGCATGAATATTAACTCGTGATGCATGATTTTTCCTCTTGATGCCATCCTTGGTACCAAATGAAGATAGTGTTTTCAATTTAGCAACATGGTGTCTTCTAGATGCCTTCTAGATAGATGATATCATCTCAATTGATAATACGGTAAAATGACCCTCCATGTAGTGTATCATCTAAACTGATAACACGAGTAAAATAACCCTCTTGTTAGTAATACTATCATGTTTAATAATATAATGCAGATGACATCCTTGATGAAAACCGTAAAATTTCTTTGCGGGATTTTCATTTGATTCATCTTTGAACATATTTGTATTTTTATTATAGGCTTCGTACTGTTGGAATTCGATGAAACGATGTTGTTCACGTCCCCAAGTCTTCGATTAATCAATATAACATAATTCTTGCATCCACAGAAAAACTATTAATTTTCAGGAACTCTTCGCCCCCTTGACTTCTCCATATTAATCGATCGGGGGAATTTGTTGATTTCATAGCAAGCCTATAAACCTGCGTCCACAAAAAAAATTTAGTTTTAAAATGAATTGATCTGTGTCAATTTGTTCAGTTGTCAGCTCCTTTTCCTACTATCTCCGGTTGATTTTCTGATCTTCCGACTCTTGATAGATAAGACAAAATATATTATGTCAAAACAAACAAAACATAAAGGGAAAATTTGAAGAAAAAATAAATTTTCGAAAAGTAGTATATTGAAAACCGTTATTTCCAAGTATCATGTCACATTAGTCTTAGCTAACTTCTTTGCGTCTTATGCTTGGAGATCCTCTGATAATTCGCTGGAAAGTATTCAAAGTCATTCTAGACTTTCGAAAAAACCCAGTTGAAATTTTGAAGTCATCCTCAAAATTTCTGTCCCAATTAAATGTATTGACTTATCTTTAACTGTCGGTGGGCAAATCATGAAATTTTCGAGATACCCTCGGAAATTCTTTCCAAGCTGCAGATCCCAAAGTAAATTCAATCTCGACTTGTTGAGGAAAAATCTTCTTCTCGAGAATTTTGGAGTCCCTCTAAAAAAATACTGTCTCCTAACCCTTGTGGAATATCCTGTTGAGGCAGGGATCAGGTCAAACATAGTTCCCCTTCAAAGGTTAACAAAAATAAAGATTTTACAAAGAAACCGACCGAGGCTGACATAGGCCGCCTACGTATATCATTTTTGAGAATTCAAGTTTAACGTAGTTCAAATTAAAAGAAATATTAAAAAGGGTTAAAAAGGGCGACTGAGGACATTATAGGCCAACTACATATCTCATTCTTGAGAATTCAGGTCAAACGTAGTTCATTACAAAGAAGGTAAAATTTTAAACAAAGCACATACGAGGTCGTACACCCGCACAAACACAAAATCCATCGAGTGGATTCCATCATAGTATTTGCGCCCTTAGACCCGCATAAACACTTAAACTATTTCTCTTTCGGACATATTAGGTCGTACTCTAGCCGCTTCTTTGCGCCACCTGTACGAAAACTCTATATAGCTTTCGTTGGATTTTTGTTTCATCTTTTTTAAGGAATAATGATCAAAAACGATCTCTACATTGTAGAAAAACCGTTCAATGAAGTCCTTAGCCAAAGCATTCAAGCTGGCCCACTGTCTAGTCTCGTGAGATGTGAACCATTCCAAAGCTTCCCCTCTTAAACTTCGGATAAAAAGTCGCATTAGTAGCGTTTCATCCCTCCCAACTCCTACAAGTTGGTCAGAGGAAGCCCTCAGGTGCGCTAAGGGATTCCGTGTTTTTCCAAAAGTATCAAATTTTGGCATCTTGAACACTTCAGGGAGGTCTAGATTCGGATGTGACGACGTCAGGAATGCATTGAAGTTCCTTCATTGCTTTCTGAAAATCCTCTTTTATGTCTATCTTTGCAGCCTCTTCTTTTGCCTTTCACTCTCTTTGTTGCTCCTCATAATGGTCGAGTTCAGAACCATTCACATCATGCTCATTTGGAACGGGAATTTGAAAGGTGGTTTTTCTGGGTAGAAGTGGATCAACGGATGGACTTTGGGCATTCTAGGTAGTTTGGTAGTTTTGCGGATTACTATTTTGGTTTTGTTGGTGGTGAGAAGTTTAGGTGTGGAATGCGCTTTGTTTTTGGTTTTGATTCTAATTTTGTGGTGGTGGAGCGGTTTGGTGATGGACATTTTGAGAAGGGGGAGGTATTTAGCATGGTTGTTTTGAGGAGGGGTGGGGTTTGGTAAGAGGCAGAGGCATATTGAGGGTTTTGTGTAGTCAAGTATATAACTGAGGGATTTTGAACAGGAGTGGAATCTGAGCTGGATCCATGTTTGAAGAGGGAAAGTATAGAGGAGGCCTTTCTTTGGAAGCAGCGTTGGTAGTAAAACCTGATGGAGGAAAATAAGTCTCCTTTGTATTTCCACTCTCATTTCGGCAATTTGTTGCATCAGCTTCATAATCAGTTCATTTTGATCCACTATTGTGGGTTGAGACACCACAAAGTCAGTAAGACTGATTTCTTTGTTGTTGTCCCCCATTATTGGTTTTCCCTTATATGAAATTTTGCCGGGAAAGGAATCTGCAGGCCCTTTGGACCTAGTGAAGTAGGGATGATCAAAAAGTTTAATCGACACATACTAGTTTATAAGTACCTGGGGAGGAAAACAACTCAAAGGCAAATTTGTTAGTTTGAGTTCAGAATGCATAATCCAAGATATCACATAAAGAACAGATAAACACCCAAAAGTTTTTTTGTTTGAGGACATGCTAACCCACGAGTAAAAAGGAAATTGATTTTTTTTAACAAGCAGAAGTTTGCCTGTTTTAATTTGGAATAATCAGAAAAGCAAAATCACGTTAAGCTAGAGTCTTCTTGCTGCATGTCTTTGACATCCGTGGATTTGAGCCTCACATTTCCTTGTAGAATGAAAAGGGGGGAATGAAAATTTTGAAAGATAGGGGCTAGGACTTGAAAGGCTGCCTACGTATCTCACAAGGAGTATTCAGGCCATACATAGTTTTAATAAAGGAAATACTTGTTTTTCATTCACTCTTTTTGTCACGACCCAAACCGGGCCGCGACTGGCACCCACACTTACCCTCCTATGTGAGCGAACCAACCAATATAAACCTTAACATTTCAATATAATATCAACAGAAAGTAATGCGGAAGACTTAAACTCATTAAATAAAGACCAATTCATTAACTTCTAAAATTCAACATCTATTATTCCCCAAAATCTGGAAGTCATCACCACAAGAACATCTACGATCAAATGACTAAACTAAGAGTATTCTAAAAGCTAAAAATATATAAGAAGCTAGTCCATGTAGGAGGTTCAAGGCATCAAGACTTGAAGAAGAAGATCCAGTCCAAGCTAGAAGCATTAGCTTACCCTGAATTTCCGATGTAGTAAGACTGGCTTGAATTACTGTTGAGTTGAAGATGATGGCACGTTTGCTGCACTCCACAAATAAACAAGAAGAGAACATAAAAGTAGGGGTCAGTACAAAACACGGGTACTGAGTAGATATCATCGGCCAACTCAAAATAGAAAGCAATATATATATCAGATAATATCATAAAATCAACTACAATACTCAACAGGTAGCAACAACAAGTACTATATCATTAACAATTACCATCAAGTTCACACATGAGGACTCAAGCCTCAATACCATACTCATTTGGGAATTATGTTCTTTAGATTGAGTATATTAACATCTTTCAAGATTCATTATCTTTATTTCTCTTGTGTCGGCACGTGACACTCCGCTCCCTCATATTCATTAATCCTCTTGTGTCGGTACGTGAAACTCCGATCCCCTAAATCTACGTGTCGGTTCGTGACACTCGATCCCCTAAATCTACGTGTCGGTTCGTGACACCCGATCCCCTAAATCTACGTGTCGGTTCGTGACACCCGATCCCCTAAATCTATGTGTCGGTTCGTGACATCCGATCCCCTAAATCTCTTTCTATCAATTCATCAAGCCTTCTTTCTCACCAAGGCATCATCAATATCATTACTTTAGTTCATCAAGCCTTCTTTTATATCAAGGCATCATCATTAACAAGAGATTAGGTTTTTATCAAGATTTGGGATTCAATAGCTTCATCATGCTTAATATAATCACAATTATATAATCACGTTCATACATGCATACAATTAAGCACATAGCAGGGTTTTACAATATTACCAATACATATCATTCTCTATTAAGAGTTCACTATGAAAGCATGAAAACCATAACCTACCTCCACCGAAGAATTGAAATCAAGCAAGTTAATCCTCAAAGCTTGGTGCTTTCCTCTTCTCTCGATCGTTTCTCTCTCTCCCTTCTTGTTCTTTCTGTTTTCTTATTCAAACCCTCTTTCTTTTACCCTAATTAGTATATAATTAAGAATAAAAAATGGCAATAATAACCCACTAATTTACTTAAGGTTACCTCTTTTAACGCCCAAGTAATTAGACTTATTAACATTAACCCACTAATTTTATAATTAAGGCAAGAATAGTCAAAAACGTCCCTTAAAACGTATCAAGAAATCCGACCCAGACTGGGATTGCGCAACCTGCGACGGCCCGTCGTGCCTGCGACGGTCCGTCCTGCAGGTCGTCGCAAGGGTCAGAGACTCAATTTCCACTGAATAATCTGTGACGGTCCGTCACGCCTGTGACGGTCCGTCCTGCCATTCCGTTACGAAGTTCAGAGAGTCGATTTTCAGTACCCAATTTCAGATTTTCTAAGTATTTTTAAACGAGACCATGCGACGGTCCGTCGTGCCCATGACGGTCCGTCGTTGGGTCCGTCGCCTCAGCCAATTTTTCCATAATAAAATCTGCTGCTCAAAACGACTAAACAGGTCGTTACAATAGATACCAATTTACCCATCGTTCGTCCCCGAACGATTAAAAGAAGGAAAACAAGGGCGAAAAGGAGTACCTGAATCTGTAAACAGATGTGGGTATTTTTCTCGCATATCCGCCTCCTTCTCCCAAGTGGCTTCTTCAACGGGTCGATTCTTCCATTGCACCTTGATGGATGCAATCTCTCTTGTCCTCAACTTGCGAACTTCTCTATCTAAAATAGCAACAGGCTCCTCCTCATAAGACAAGTTCTCATCAAGCAAAACTGAATCCCAACGGATAATGTAGTTTCCATCCCCATGGTATCTTTTCAACATCAACACATGGAATACCGGATGTACACCGGACAGCCCTGGAGGCAAGGCTAACTCATAAGCCACCTCCCCTACTCGCTTAAGTACTTCAAATGGTCCAATGTACCTTGGACTTAGTTTACCCCTTTTACCGAACCGCATCACCCCTTTCATTGGTGAAACTTTCAACAAGACTTGTTCACCCTCCATGAACTCTAAGTCTCTAACCTTTCGATCTGCATATTCTTTTTGTCTACTTTGCGCCGCTAGAAGCTTTTCTTGTATAGACTTCACTTTCTCTATCGAATCCCTCAAAAAATCAGTACCCCAAGGTCTAACCTCGAACGCATCAAACCAACCAATGGGAGACCTACATCTCCTACCATACAATGCTTCAAATGAAGCCATATCAATGCTTGAGTGATAGCTATTATTGTATGAAAACTCCGCTAAGGGTAGGAAGCTATCCCAATGGCCACCAAACTCTATCACACATGCACGAAGCATATCCTCCAATACTTGAATCGTTCGCTCAGACTGACCATCGATCTGAGGATGGAACGCAGTACTAAGGTCCAACTTAGTACCCAATTCCGCATGCAATGTTTTCCAAAACATAGAAGTAAACTGTGTACCTCTATCTGATATGGTGGATAGTGGAACCCCATGCAATCGAACGATTTCTGAGATATAGATCTTGGCTAACTTCTCGGCATTGTAAGTCACCTTAACCGGAATAAAATGAGCAGATTTAGTTAACCTATCAACAATCACCCAAATGGAGTCATACTTACCCATTGTCCTTGGAAGACCGACCACAAAGTCCATTGCAATTCTCTCCCATTTCCATTCCGGGATGGGCATTCTCTGAAGTGTTCCTCCGGGCCTTTGGTTGTTCATACTTTACTTGTTGACAGTTTGGACACTTGGCAATAAAGTCAACAATATCACGCTTCATTCTACTCCACCAAAAGTGTTGCTTTAGGTCACGATACATCTTGGTTGCACCCGGGTGTATAGAATACCTTGAACTATGAGCCTCTGTCAGAATAGTGTTGATCAAATCATCGACGCGGGGTACACATACCCTTCCCTTGATTCTCAAAACACCTTCCTCATCGACTTGTGCTTCCTTAGCCTCCCCTCGCAATACTTTATCTTGGATTCGCCTTAGTTTCTCATCATCAAACTGTTTTCCCTTAATTTTGTCAAGAAAAGAAGATCTTGACTCCACACTAGCCAACAATCCTCCCTTCTCATTTACTTCTAATCTCATCAAGTCATTAGCTAGAGTCTGAACCTCTCTAGCCAATGGGTGTCTAGAGTCTTGCAAGTGGGCTAGACTTCCCATGCTTCCCGCCTTTCTACTTAAAGCATCCGCTACAACATTCGCCTTCCCCGGATGATACAAAATGGTGATGTCGTAGTCCTTCAGTAGTTCCATCCATCTTCTCTGTCTCAAGTTCAAATCTTTCTGAGTAAAGACATACTGTAGGCTACGATGATCCGTATAGACCTCACACTTAACCCCATATAAATAGTGTCTCCATTGCTTTAATGCAAACACTACCGCAGCCAATTCCAAATCATGAGTTGGATAGTTACGTTCATGCACTTTTAATTGTCTTGAAGCATAAGCAATCACATTCTTCTCTTGCATTAGCACTGCACCCAAACCCGAATAAGATGCATCACAATAGACAATGAAATTCTTACCTTCCACTGGCAAGGTGAGAATGGGTGCGGTAGTCAACAAAGTCTTGAGCTTCTGAAAGCTTTCCTCACACTCATCCGACCATACAAATGGAACATTTTTCTTAGTCAAGTTCGTCAGTTGGGAAGCAATAGAAGAGAATCCCTTGACGAATCGGCGGTAGTAGCTAGCTAACCCAACAAAGCTCCTTATCTCTGACACATTAGTAGGTCTTACTCAATTCTTCACTATCTCAATCTTAGAAGGATCCACCATCACTCCTTCTTTAGAAACCACGTGTCCCAAGAAGGACACTGCATCTAGCCAAAACTCACACTTAGAGAACTTGGCATAAAGCTTTTTCTCCCTCAACATTTCCAATACCATTCTCAAATGCTCTTCATGTTCCTTCTTGCTCTTTGAGTATACCAATATATCATCAATAAATACGATCACGAAGAGGTCCAAATATGGCTTAAAAATCCCGTTCATCAAGCTCATGAACACAGCAGGGGCATTCGTAAGACCAAAAGACATCACTACAAATTCGTAATGCCCATACCTCGTTCGAAAAGCAGTCTTTGGCACATCCGTTGCCCGTATTTTCAATTGATGATAACCGGATCTCAAGTCAATCTTAGAGAAGACACAAGCACCTTGTAACTGACCGAACAAATCATCAATGCGGGGAAGAGGATACTTGTTCTTTATGGTTACCTTGTTTAGTTGTCTGTAGTCTATACACATTCGAAAACTCCCATCCTTCTTCTTTACAAACAAAACCGGAGCACCCCAAGGAGATGCACTTGGTCTAATAAAGCCTTTGTTTAACAACTCTTGAAGTTGGGCTTTTAACTCTCTTAACTCCGCGGGAGCCATTCTATAAGGGGTTATCGAAATGGGGCGAGTACCCGGTTCAAGGTCAATACAGAAATCAATATCCCTATCTGGTGGCATACCAGGAAGATCTGCAGGGAACACATCCAAAAACTCGCGGACTACCGAAACCGACTCAATCGAAGGTACTTGGGTAGTGTCATCCTTGAGATGTGCCAAGAAAGCTAAACACCCTTTACTAACCATTTTCTTAGCACGAAGAAAGGAGATGATACGCACCGGATTGGAAGTGTAGTCACCCTCCCACACTAACGGATCTGTCCCAGGCTTGGCTAACGTCACCGTTTTAGCATTACAATCCAAGATTGCAAATTGCAAAGAAAGCCAAGTCATACCCAGAATTACATCAAAATCGACCATTTCTAAGATAACCAAGTCTACATAAGTATTGCTCCCCACAAAAGTTACAAGACAAGACCTATACACCCTTTCAACTATCGCAGACTCACCCACCAGAGTAGAAACACGAATAGGTATGTCAAGCAATTCACAATGTAAATTAAGACCATTAGCAAATGCGGAAGATACATAAGAAAATGTGGATCCGGGATCAAATAATACAGAAGCCATGCAATCACAAACCAAAAGATTACCTGTGATGACAGCATCAGATGCCTCCGCTTCAGACCGCCCAGGGAAAGCGTAACAATGGGCCCTATCGTTCACCTGTCTGTTGCCCCTACCATGTTGTGATGTAGTGGCTCCAGTTTGCCCATCACCTCGGCCGTTTTGGTGACCACCATTTCCTCGACCACCACGCCCTCCAGAAAAACGGCCTCTACCATGACCACCTCTACCTCTAGCTATTGGGGGTCTGTAACTCTGTTTTGGACAATTTCTCCTAATATGTCCAGTCTCCCCACATCCGTAACACTCTCTGGAGTCAAGCATAGGTCTCTCGGAGAAGTGTTGACCGGTCTGAGGTGGTCCCCCAACTACAGTCTGTAGTGAAGACTGAATTGGTCGGACTGAGTAACTTCCCGAACCCTGTCCTCTAGTGTAAGCACCATTAAACTCACCTCCCTTTCGAAACCTTTTTGATGTCGATGTCGTAGTGAAGTCTTCTGGCTTCACTCCTTCCACTTCTATCACAAAGTCTACCACCTCTTGGAAGGATTTTGTCGTTGCCACTATCTGTAAGGCCGAAATCCACAATTCTGACCTCAACCCCTTCACAAACCGGCGAATTCGCTCTTGTGGACTGAAACACAGTTGGGTGGCATACCGGGATAATGCACGAAACTTAGCCTCATATGCATTGACCGACATCCTACCTTGCTCTAGGCTCAAGAACTCATCCCTTTTCCTATCCCTCAAAGTTCGGGGGATATACTTCTCCATAAACAAGCTAGAGAATGAGGCCTAAGTCATAGGTGGTGCCTCTGTTGGTTGACACTCAATATGTGACCGCCACCACATTTTGGCGTTCCCTTGAAACTGATAACTCACGAACTCAACACCAAACCGTTCTACTATACCCATCTTGTGTAGTAGCTCATGACAGTCAACCAGAAAATCGTAAGCATCCTCAGATTCCGCACCCTTGAAGACTGGAGGTTTCAATTTCAAGAACTTACTGAAAAGTTCATGCTGATCATTTGTCATTATAGGCCCAGTCGTCAGACGTGGAAATGTGCCTATGTCCAATGAGGCCTCCATACGAGGAGCCATAGTGGCTGTATGTTGTACTTATGAAACCGGAGGTGTTGGCGTAGAAAACACTGGAAGTGCCTGACATTGATCAGACAACCCACTGAGATAGGCGAGAACCTGATTGATCATCTCTGGGGTAGGTTGGGGTGGCAATCCCTCATTCTGCACTTGTTCAGTTTCCCCCTCCTCCCCTTCTCTTATTACTTCCTCAGTCGGTGGAGGAGTCACTGCCCTAGTATCAGATGGGCTAGGCGCTCGTTCTCTTCCCCTAGAGGACTTCCTCCCACGACCTCTACCACGGCCCCTTGCCGCTGTTCTTTCTCGAGCCACAGCCCCAGTGGCTGGCTCAGTTGTTTCTTGTCTGGCCGGTGTTGGTGTTGGCGTAGTCGTTGCTCTAGTTCTAACCATCTGCGAAAGAGAGTGAAGATGGTCAGATACCAATTCGTATCGCCTAGATACCAATTGGACTCAAGTAGTAGCATGAAAGAAAGAATGAAAGAGTAAAATTTTCCTAAAGTCTTATAGCCTCTAAAGGAAAAGTAAAGGCGTCCCCCTACCGTTCCTTAAGACTCTACTAGACCTGTTCTTGTGTGAGAGACCAACGAACCTAATGCTCTGATACAAAGTTTGTCACGACCCAAACCGGGCCGCGGCTGGCACCCACACTTACCCTCCTATGTGAGCGAACCAACCAATCTAAACCTTAACATTTCAATATAATATCAACAGAAAGTAATGCGGAAGACTTAAACTCATTAAATAAAGACCAATTCATTAACTTCTAAAATTCAACATCTATTATTCCCCAAAATCTGGAAGTCATCACCACAAGAACATCTACAATCAAATGACTAAACTAAGAGTATTCTAAAAGCTAAAAATACATAAGAAGCTAGTCCATGCCGGAAGTTCAAGGCATCAAGACTTGAAGAAGAAGATCCAGTCCAAGCTAGAAGCATTAGCTCACCCTGAATTTCCGATGTAGTAAGACTGGCTTGAATTACTGTTGAGTTGAAGACGATGGCACGTTTGCTGCACTCCACAAATAAACAAGAAGAGAATATAAAAGTAGGGGTCAGTACAAAACATGGGTACTGAGTAGATATCATCGGCCAACTCAAAATAGAAAGCAATATATATCAGATAATATCATAAAATCAACTACAATATTCAACAGGTAGCAACAACAAGTACTATATCATTAACAATTACCATCAAGTTCACACATGAGGACTCAAGCCTCAATACCATACTCATTTGGGAATTATGTTCTTTAGATTGAGTATATTAACATCTTTCAAGATTCATTATCTTTATTTCTCTTGTGTCGGCACGTGACACTCCGCTCCCTCATATTCATTAATCCTCTTGTGTCGGTACGTGACACTCCGATCCCCTAAATCTACATGTCGGTTCGTGAAACCCGATCCCCTAAATCTACGTGTCGGTTCGTGACACCCCTGATCCCCTAAATCTACGTGTCGGTTCGTGACACCCGATCCCCTAAATCTACATGTCGGTTCGTGACACCCGATCCCCTAAATCTCTTTCTATCAATTCATCAAGCCTTCTTTCTCACCAAGGCATCATCAATCTCATTACTTTAGTTCATCAAGCCTTCTTTTATATCAAGGCATCATCATTAACAAGAGATTAGGTTTTTATCAAGATTTGGGATTCAATAGCTTCATCATGCTTAATATAATCACAATTATATAATCACGTTCATGCATGCATACAATTAAGCACATAGCAGGGTTTTACAATATTACCAATACATATCATTCTCTATTAAGAGTTTACTATGAAAGTATGAAAACCATAACCTACCTCCACCGAAGAATTGAAATCAAGCAAGTTAATCCTCAAAGCTTGGTGCTTTCCTCTTCTCTCGATCGTTTCTCTCTCTCCCTTCTTGTTCTTTCTGTTTTCTTATTCAAACCCTCTTTCTTTTACCCTAATTAGTATGTAATTAAGAATAAAAGATGGCAATAATAACCCACTAATTAACTTAAGGTTACCTCTTTTAACCCCCAAGTAATTAGACTTATTAACATTAACCCACTAACTTTATAATTAAGGCAAGAATAGTCAAAAACGTCCCTTAAAACGTATCAAGAAATTCGACCCAGACTGGGATTGCGCAACCTGCGACGGCTCGTCATGCCTGCGACGGTCCGTCCTGCAGGTCGTCGCAAGGGTCAGAGATTCAATTTCCACTGAATAATCTGTGACGGTCCGTCACTCCTGTGACGGTCCGTCCTGCCATTCCGTTACGAAGTTCAGAGAGTCGATTTTCAGTACCCAATTTCAGATTTTCTAAGTGTTTTGAAATGAGACCCTACGACGGTCCGTCATGCCCATGACGGTCCGTCGTTGGGTCCGTCGCCTCAGCCTGTTTTTTCAGAATAAAATCTGCTGCTCAAAATGACTAAACAGGTTGTTACACTTTTTTAACGATTACAAGGAAATGGAAAATAAGCAATAGAGTGTTAAATGATAAAAGGTGTCTCCATATCAGTCCTTTTTCTTCTTGTTGTAGCATCAGCCACGGGGAACAAACTCGACTTGACCAAACACTTTTCAAATTAATGTTATGGTCTACGGCATTGTGATAAGGGCAACGTTTCTGAACATCAAACCAAAGGGAATATAACACGTCCACGTCCCTATCGAAAGGGGTGAAGGTTGAATTTTGAACCATTTCTGAATAAACCTCCAATAATTTTTTTCTTGAAAGGCGTGAATGAGCAACGATAGAATATAGTCTCCTCAATGACTTGTATGTTGAGCTGCGGTTCATCACATGCAATGATGATGCTGTCACCCCAAATATTCGCAGTATTGTCTATATCGAGCAAACGACGGACCACATTCTTAAATTCTATACACCCCTCCATCGTGTGCCTTTTATGTTAGGATGAAAATCACAAGTCTTGCGTAGGTCCCTAATCCCACTTGGGAAGATGCTCTTTCGACGGGCCTCAACATACGCCTGGACCGATAATGCTAAAAAATGAGGACGCACGAGATGACTTCATTCCTTGTTCGACATTCTTTTGGTATTGCTTCGAGAGTGACTTTCTGGTCCCCTTCTGCCAAACGTCCTTCGAGAGAAGGTTTGCGGTCAATTGCTTCCACATGACTTTCTTCAACGTTTTCCAACTCTGGGCATTCATGAGGAAACAATATGTTATATAGGCGCTTTTCGCGCTACCTCCATATGTCGGTCATATCCTTCTCGGTTGGTTAAGTCTATACATTCTTTCCTTTATCGATAGAGGTGGTTTTACCTTTCCTGAGACGATAGAGTAATGTTTAGGATTTGGGGATATAAATTTTTTTCAGTTGAGAAAATTAAGACTCGGGAAATTAGGTCATACTTTGTAATAGTGACTTGTGTATATAATCAGGAATTTCTAGAAAGTTATGGGTTAACGATGCCCTCATTCAGAACAACATATCACATAAACATTTTTAAACACATATATCACGTCCTATTATGCATGTGCCCCTTTTGTGCCAAGGGCAGGCCTAGCGATCTGAAGGATGTATTGCATTATTTAAAATAGATTGTTGCACCCCCCAAATTAAGCTTCACAAATTATTATAGAATTCGTTACAGAGTTTTAATCAAAATGGGATACATTTTGCAGGAAGGGGAATACGTTGCAAATACAAAATAGAAAACAATCTCACACAGGGGAATTGAAAATTTTAAGGACCTACTCCTCCTTTGGCTTTTTCTGCTTCTTCGCAGATGATGTACTTGATTGTTACCACGTACGGATCAGCAAATACAGCTTTTTAGGATGGCGGCGCGGCCCAAAGATTGCTGATCTGCTCATCCAGGATTGTATCTAGACGCATCAAATAATCCCTCGCATCGGTTAACTCTTGTGACATCATAGCTAAGACCCTCTAGCTTTCAAATTCTCTGGATTGGTACTCTTGCTATCTTCATCGAAATTTCTGTTCCTTTGGTCAAATTTCTGTTTAAAATGATATGTATGGATGTGGAGCCTCACTTAAACGTCTTCAATTTCTCGACCCACTAGTGATGTCGGGTTCATGACACCACACAATCATCTTACAACCATTTTTTGTACTCTTCAATATATCCAGTTTCATACTTGTTTTCAGCAATACTTCCCTTTATGTTGACACACCCGACCCATTCTTGGAGGATGGCTTTGGCGAAAGGTATCTTAACAGAGCCGTTGTAGTCAATGAAGAAGGAGCTAGTATTCCCTTGGACAGGTGTGATTCGTTTCTTATAGAATTGCCTAATCACCCTAGCTGGATTGTAAGATCGCATTCCTATGATGCCAGGAAGAACCAAAAAAGGAAGTTTGTCCCCACAGGATGCTATCTTCTCTGACATAAAGTTTTCGAACATCCACAGTATGTAACATTCTCTCAGATCATAGAATACGTTCGCCCATGCATCCCTTGTGGTGTGAATTGGGAACTTGTGGATGCTTAGATAGAAATCGTAGTTGTCAAGGAGACTCATCTGGGTTGGCTTGGACAAATCCTATTGTTGGGTGCCGCCTCTTTTACACAAATGTTCAGTCATCCACCACTAAAGCAAAATTTTGTACCATTGAAAAACTAGAAATCCGTTCTTACACAATCTCAGCGATCAGTAGATGTCGGCCAAAATAATTGGGGACAGATTGTAGTGTTTCTTTGCTTCTTCTTCTTTACCAATCCCTCTGAATATAGAGTCTAAAACCATTACAATCCGGGTATCGATCTCCTTTCCCTCATCCAGAGGGAATACCATCATTCCTAAAAGGCATGCGGAGAATGCGATAATATGAGTCTGTCTCCAAGCGCTATGATTATGGAACTCATTCCGAAATTCTCTTAAATAGTTGTCGTGTCCCCACCACTCAAAGAATCTCATCAATGGTACACTTTGAGTATCCAACCAGTTTGCATCTACTAGTAGTAACATGTTGTTCAGTTTTAGAATAGTCGGCCTATCTAGTAGCAGGATGTGATGATATGGATAGGTTATCCTCTTGTCGCACGTTCCGATGGAATCCAAACAATCTTTTATTTCCTCTATCGTTGGTATTACTTCGAAATCACCAAATCCAAAAAAATATATCCTTTTGTCATCCCATAACCGAGCCAAACCTTGAAGTCCATTATCGAAGGTAGGTGGCACAAATTTCTCTTTTTTGACAGTCTTTGAGCTTGTTCCACCACACACGAAGTATATCAAGTGTCCCGGTGACCATTTTGAAACATAGGAATTGACTTCAAATCTACAAAAAGATACAAAGATTCAGTTTCCACCCCACCTGCCCCCCAAGACACAAAAATCTGTCAAACACGCAAACATCCTTCAAATAACATATAATGATGATCGTCTGATCGATCCGTGGAATCTTTGGTCTTAGGGTGGTCTTGTTGACACCCAATTTTTGACCCACATCGGTATAAATTAATTATCGAGCTTCGTGAGTTTTCTAAATTATTTAAGTTAATACGTGGATTTTATGCTACTTATCATAACTTTAGATAGTATATATATATTACATAATTATGTATATAGTTTGTATATCTTATGATTATTCAAAAACCATCAAAATATACATTTAAATGTCTTATTAAACTAGTTTAATTTAAATTATAATTATACTTTTGAATCGCTTTTTATGATTTTAATAATTATTTTACTAAAAAAAAAGAAGCTCGTTGGTCAATTAATACAAGTTCGTTTGTTTAAGGCTTAACAATTTTATCATGTACTTAATCCAATTCTTTTTCCCTTTAAACACAACAAAAACTAAATTTGGGCCTCTTCCCTTTTGTTCCTTTTGGCCCAAGCTTACTCTCTACCCAGGCCCACTCCACTTCCTTCTCAACCCATTCCGTTTGATAGTTCCAGCCCAACACCTAGGCCCAACCCTACCTTTTCTTTTATTTTCCCCCTACTTGGCCCACTAAACTAAAAAAAACCCACTTCTTTTAACCCCTCCAGCCCTCTTTCAATATTAAAACCCAACAGCCCACCCACAAATTTTATCATGTACTTAATCCAATTCTTTTTCCCTTTAAACACATCAAAAACTAAATTTGGGCCTCTTCCCTTTTGTTCCTTTTGGCCCAAGCTTACTCTCTACCCAGGCCCACTCCACTTCCTTCTCAACCCATTCCGTTTGATAGTTCCAGCCCAACACCTAGGCCCAACCCTCCCTTTTCTTTTATTATCCCCCTACTTGGCCTACTAAACTAAAAACACCCACTTCTTTTAACCCCTCCAGCCCTCTTTCAATATTAAAACCCAACAGCCCACCCACAAATTAACCCCAGGCCCAAACCTCCAACCTAACCTACTAAACTTAAACCCATGACCCGCCCTTTGACCCGTTCTCTGACCCAACCCGTTTTCCCTCTCCCTTCTTCATCCCCCAACCGCGTACCCCCCCAACAGAAACCCACAAAAAATCCAGCAAAATGGAAACGCGACCACCTCCCACGCGACCCCCCTCCCTCTTCTTCTTTCCTTTCTCCGATTCCCCCCACGCGACCTGCAGAAGACCCAGCAAATTTCCAGAAGCAGGAAAATGCCAAATTCCCAGAAAACAGACGTAGAACAGAAATTTTTTTTTCAGAATAACAGAAATGGTGACTCTGTTGGGGACTATTTAGAGGATTCTAACCTTAAGACTAACTTGTTTGACTAATTGCGATAATTGTTTAGTTGCTTAAAAACTTTAGTTTTTCGAAGAATTGCATTTCATGGCATAACTTCCACCAAACGGCAAATAGTCTGCATTGGGAATGGAAGTTACGCAGCTTACCGCGACTTCTCTCAGATATACCCAAGAAATCATTTGGGAGTATCGAACAAATAGTCGAAATGCGGTCATCCGGCGTTCCGATGTATGTCCGACTCGAGTAACCGTCAATTTGAAAACAATTCTAGTAAACCTAGGATAGAGCTAAAACAAATCCCGAAAATAGCGCATTTGCCTAAGATGACCCAATACCCATGGCGTGTTGGGCCCATTAGAAGACCTCCTTGAGTCCAAAATGGCGCACGACCTAAATGGACGTTCATACTTATGTGTTTAAATTTGAAGGATGTATACATTGTTTGAGAAAAACATTGTCTCATAGGATAAGGATTAGATTATAGTTTACAAGTTAGAGAAAGAGTTTTAAAAGCTATTGGTCTATCCAAAGACGTTGGCACCCGAAGATTGCGAAAAAAAAAGATAAGGGTCGTACCCCTTATGTATCCCCATTAAGTTTTATTCATGAAATTTGTATAAATTTGAGTTTTGGAGCAATGAAATATTTCAAATAACGTATACATCCCTCAAATCTCTAGGCCCACCCTTGGGTCACATATCTGTTTAGAACGCGTAATATTTGTTTATGTGTTACAACTGCTTATGTGAATATGTTGTTTTATCTGAAGATATTATAGCTCACTCTTCTTCAAATACTTTTAGAACCCGTAAGCAGAAATATCAAGTCACTATCAAAAGTGCGTTCAAATACTCTTACAAGGAAATTAGAGTTACATCTCAATCAAAAATCAAAGTACGGCAATGAAAGATACCGTTAGCTTTGTCTCGACTCAAGTCGACATTTTTATTCACTAATCCCAAAGTCAAGTAGACAAATTCCTGTCTACTTAATCATTTCTCTATATTGGTTTCTCTATATTTGTAAGCCACTTTATCTCCGAATAAAGCAACTCTTATGTGTTTACACCTATATGTGATATATTGTATTATTTACCACCTCCAGGCTCTAACACATTGGTCTTTTGAGTTTTTTCATTTGTCAGGTATTTAAAACTGATTTGTGTTGATAAGTTGGTTGATCATCCATATTTCACAAGGTCTAAGGCCCACTAAAGATTCCTTCCCCGATAAAATTTGCAAAAAGAAAAGACAACAACGGGGGGTAACAATGATGAGATTGACATGAATGATGTTGTCGTGGCTCAACCCGCCGTTGCTGATAAAAATGAATTAATTATTCAGTTGATGCAACAAATCGCCGAAATGAGGGTCGAATGCAAAGAATGCAAGATGTGTCTAACCCAATTTCATCCTTCAACCCTCCAAGAGATAGAAGACCTCCACTCCACTTTCCTCCACCAAGCACGGAACAGGTTCAAAACCTTCTCTCTAACCCTACTCAAAATCCTTCAACCATTGACTTAACTACCCCCAATCTCCGTCACGCCACCACATCGTGTCAAGCACCATAACATCCTCAAAATACTAACCTTCAAATCCCCATCTTCCTCAAAACCAAAATGCGAACAATGCTCAAATCTTCCCCCATCTTCAAAACCAAAATGTCGATCCTCAAACTTTCCCCCAAAATTATCAAGCCACTCAAAATACCCAGAATCCTTCCATTGTTCCACCCATACCTCAAAAGACTACTTTCCAAATCCCAACTTCAAACGAACCTTATGCCAACTGTTTCGAGCTTGATCACTATAAGGAACAGGAGAGAGAGTGGAGATCAAAAGAAGAGGTAGTTAAGGTGAATATGAAAGAAGAGATCAGGAAAGCCATGAAAGAGTTGCACTATATTTCCGAAGTCGATGGATTGAGCTATAAGGATTTATGCATTCACCCGAATCTCGACCTCTCGGAAGGGTTCAAAGTGCCAAAGTTTGTCACCTTTAACGGAATAGGAAATCCTCTAGCACATCTGAAAGTTTATTGTGATCAACTCGTGGGAGTTGGCAAAAACAAAGCATTGTTGATGCGTCTCTTCGGTCGAAGTCTAAGTGGAGAAGCTCTGGAGTGGCTTACATCACAGGAGCTGAAACAATGGAAAAGTTGGAATGCACTCGCAAAGGATTTCACAGAGAGATTCGGACATAACGTAGAAGATGCCCCAGATCGCTACTACTTGGAAAAGATCAAACAGAAGTCTACAGAAAATTATCGAGAGTACGCTTTTTGTTGGAGAAAAGAGGCCGCGAGAGTTCAACCTCCAATGTCCGAGCATGAGATCACCGAAATGTTCATTCTTACTCAGAAGCCTGAGTACTATGAAAGAATGTTGTGTATGATGGGACAAAAAATTGTCGAGATTGTCAAAGTGTGAGAAGCTTTGGAAGATGGTTTCAAGACTGGAAAGCTCACCAAATTTACCGCATTGCAATCTAATGGAAAATCTACTAGAATTAGTGATATGGATAAATCAAAAGGAAAAATGGAGGAGGTAAGTACGGTCACGGCAACTCATGTGAGGTCAGCTTCTCAAAGGAAATATCGAAACCATAATGTCAATCAGGAAAAATTTCCTCGCCCAAAATTTAGGAAGGCTCCTAAAGTGTTAACACTATTAAGGGAATCTCAAACTCAACTTTATGAAAGGTTGAAGGCAATGGGTATGCTCTGTCCTATAGAAGGAAGACCAGCCAATCCTTTGGGAAAATTTTACAGGGCTGACCACATATGTGCTTATCATTCAGGAGCCGTCGGACACGACACAGAGAATTGTTCAACTCTGAAACACAAGATACAAAACATGATAAACAACAACTTGATCAATATTGATGAAACCACCTGAATGGATGACATATGGGATACTCAAGAGCAAGTACAAGACATTTCTGAATTGAGTTGTTTGAAGATATTCATCATCAAAGGTCGAGAAGAAGAATGCCCAATATTGCCAAATTTCGCAAATGAAGTTTTGTTACCTTTCTTTTGAAAAAGTATCACACATTTCTTGTTTGAACTACGTTCGACCTGATTTCTCAAGAATGATATACGTAGGCGGCCTATGTCGGCCTCGGTCGTTTCATTATCTAAACTTCCTATTTTGGTTAATCCTTGAGAGGGGAACTACGTTTGACCTGATTCCTACTCCAATGGGATACGTAGGCGCCACAACGGCTCGGTCATATACCTAGTAAGATTTCCAGTTCTCTTCATAATGGAAACTGGACAGAATATTTGAGAGGATCTCAAAAATTCATTTGAAGTTGGACTTCTTTAACAAGTCAAGACAGAAGATAAAATTCTACGGAGATTAGCTTTGGGTGCATCTCAAAAATACGATAGACTAGTTTGCAACTGGGACAGAATTTTTGAGATGATCTCAAAAATTTCACATATATCATTTGTTACTTATTGAAGTAAACTGGGACAAATTTTGAGGAGGGGCCTCAAGATTCAAGAATGAGCAACCTCATAATTAATAGAGAAAATTATGAGAGTTCTTTTATATTTTAGACCGGGACAATTTTTTTTTGAGGAGGGTCCTCAAAAATTCCCTCAAATATGTCATATAAAGAATGGGCGAGCGTGTAAGCAAACTGCAACAAGGAGCATGGAGACAAGACCAACACAGATCACTCCTTCAAACTGAGAATTTTTCTTTGGATGCAGGAACATTGAGGTCACAAAAATAGCTATATAAAGCTGTCAAGAATGACAAAAGGCGTCGTTGCACCCATCGTGGACTCATCAACAAAACCTAGAAAATCTCCAATCTCATTTTACCTCTATTTCTTTGTATTGCCTCAAGTGATAAAAAAGTTTCTTTTTTATCTTGCAGAAATATTAAGGCCCAACGCTGATAGATTCTTTCAAAGTTGCAAGAAACAAAGTGCAAGAGGATTGCTAGTCATGAGTCATGATCAAAGTTACCGTTGGACTCATCATATCCTAATCTGGATAAGCCAAATGACTCAATTTAGTTCCTCAACTTTACTTTTATTCTTTACCTCATCATCGATACTAACGTTTGGTGTCGAGCTTTGCAGGTGATAGTATTGATAAAATCAAAAGTCGTATATTAAAGCGACATCAAATTTTGAAGATGATCAAAGTGACACTAATTTAGAAGTGTTGCAAAGGAATTTGCCGAGTCCATCACATCAGAAAGATGATGGTGACCAATTTCTCCTTGACAGTCAAAATTTGAATTGTTACAAGTTTTCGATAAATGATAAGAAATGACTGCAACAAACTCAAATTTTTTTGAGTTTGTCAAGGAAGACGAGAGTGTCTTTATTTTATCGTGAATGAATTAAGTCATTCACCTCGATAATTCTTTCTTTTAAATAACAAAATCATAGTCGCGACGTGCAAAAACGTCAATTTTGTTTTTAGTATGTTTGCCGCGTAGCAATTTCGGCGTACTTTGTTTCTTGAATATGTCAGAGTCACAATTCTAATTTGTTGCGTATCCACCCCATAAGTGGATTATGTGTTTTTATTGGCCAATAAAAGACTTTAGCATATAATTTGTTGGGTGATCCACCCCATAAGTGGTTCGTATATATGCTTTTCCATTTCAGGTTTCTATTTTTGAATCAGATGGAATATAATCGAGCCATCCACCTCGTTACAGTTGGAATATTATCGATCCATCCACCTTGTTACAGTTGGACTATTATCGAGCCATCCACCTCGTTACAGTTGGAATATTATCGAGCCATCCACCTCGTTACAGTTGGAATATTATCGAGTCATCCACCTCATTACAGTTGGAATATAATCGAGCCATCCACCTCGTTAAAGTTGGAATATTATCGAGCCATCCACCTCGTTACAGTTGGACTATTATCAAGCCATCCACCTCGTTATAGTTGGAATATTATCAAGCCATCCACCTCGTTACAGTTGGAATATTATTGAGCCATCCATCTTGTTACAGTTGGAATATTATCGAGCCATCCACCTCGTTACACTTGGAATATTATCGAGCCATCCACCTCGTTATAGTTGGAATATTATCGAGCATCCACCTCGTTACAGTTGGAATATTATCGAGCCATCCACCTCATTACAGTTGGAATATTATCGAGTCATCCACCTCGTTACAGTTGGAATATTATCGAGCATCCACCTCATTACAATTGGAATATTATAGAGCCATCCACCTCGTTACAATTGGAACATTATCGAGCATCCACCTCGTTACAGTAGGAACATTATCGAGCCATCCACCTTGTTACAGTTGGAATATTATCGAGTCATCCACCTCGTTACAGTTGGATAATTATTGAGCTAGCTAGCTCATTACGGAGAGCTCCCAAAGAGGAGAAGACTATCTCCAAAACCAGTGTTTTACTGAGAGCAGGAGGTTGTTCATCTCGTTTGTGTCAGGATGCTTGGGAATGCGTTTGTTTATTTCAAGCCATTCCCAACAATATGAAATTTACAAAAGTGTCTAGCCAGATTCAAAGGTGAATCAAACAGGAATCTCAACGAGGATTCACAATTTCTGTAGAGGACGCTATTTGCATTACGTTATCAAAACAAGATAATTATTGTCAATCAAGACGATGCATTACCCCAGAAGAGATATTTATTTTATTACTATTTGTTATTATAGATCAAGTCGGTATATTATTTGGAGGTCGTTTTTCCGTTATTATCAACACTGACGATATAAATATTTATGCATCGCGGAGAATCATGTGTTGCCAAAAATCATGCATCGCGGAAGTCATATACTGCTGAAGAATCATGCGTCGCGAAAATTATGCATCGCGGAATTCATACACTGAAGAATCACGCATCGCGGAAATCATGCCTCGCGGAAGTCATACACTGAAGAATCATGCATCACGAAAATCATGCATCGCGGAATTCATACACTGAAGAATCATGCATCGCGGAACTCATATACTGAAGAATCATGCATCGCAAGTTAACGATTATGTGCGACGAGAAGAATTCATACCTCGTCGAAATTTATGCACGACGAGAAGATTTCATGCCTCGTCAAATTTATACATCGCGAGAAGATTTCATACCTCGCCGAAATTTAGACATCGCGAGAAGAATTTATACCTCGCTGGAAGTTATGCATCACGAGAAGGATCCATGCCTCGTTGAAAAATTTGCATTGCGGAAAGTCACGCATTGCGAAAATCATGCATTGTGAGTCAACAATTATGAAGGATGAGAAGACTTAATGCCTCGTCAAAATTTATACATCGCGAGAACATTTTGTGCCTCGCTGAAAATTATGCATCGAGAGAAGATCATACCACGAGGGAATTTACTTATCGCGGGAAGATATTCATTCCCCGCAAGATGACATACACGGATAAAGAAAGAGCAATACTTATCCATTGGCCTCGACTGCATTCGGTTATTTCTTACAAAAGTAAACATCAAGAAGAGCATCGAAGATAACAACAAAAGAGACATCAATATCGCATCAACATTTGTTTATTTATTTCGACATCAAGTATAGTGTACATTGAAGATTATATTGCAAAACACAAGTCATAAGCTTTATTTGCTGGACGTCAGACCGATCGAGTCAACGTCGAATATTGAGGAGAACAATGAGGTGTCGACATGGTAAAAAGACACTGTCTCCCATCCTAATTGTATTTTTTTAAGCTGACGAGTTTTATCTCAATCTTTGTTGAGAGCATCCAAAAGGATGAATTCTCCAAAAACCACAGGTGCGGACGATTTAGTTGAAAATATCTCAAGGAAATAAGACTCTGTCTTTTCTGTTTGTGGAAATAGAGCAAAAGGGAAGTTTTTTGGGGGGGTTAGATTTGGTTGAATTTTTTAGGTTGGACTTTTGGTGGTGAAAATTCTGTGGGAAGAAGAAAGTTCTTTCGATTTCCTTTTGTTCATCTCGGAGAACTAGGCTGGGAAAATTGTTGGAAAATATTCTGTTACCATTTTCTGTTTGTTGAAGAAGGACGTTTGGGTTAGAGAACTTGGTGAGAAAACTAAAAGAAATTCTGGGGGGAAGATTCTGAAGGAATTTTTGTGTTTGTCTTCTGTCCGTGTAAAAAAACAGAAGGATTTTGGTGTTCGATTGAGGTGTCCCGTCAAAACATCGTAACAGTCTCAGTGCGTCTCTTTCGTCGGGGGTGGAAGCTCATTCGCGTTCGTGGTGGTGGAAGCTCGTTGTTGCCTGCTCGTTTTTCCCCCTGTTCGCTGCTCCTCGACAGGTAAACATTTCTTTTTTTCTTCATGAAATTTTCTTCTCTTCTCGGTTTCAATATGGTGGAGGGAGAGTTGGAAAGTTTTTTCGTGTGTGTGTCTGCTGGTTGTTGTGTTGTTGCTCGTCGACTGCTGTCCCTTCGTTTCTCCTCAAGTCAAATTATTTAGTTGTTAATTGTTAAGTCGCGCCTTGCGGCAATGTCATATAAGATATGATATTCGTTGTTGCGTCGTTCGTTCTGTTAGTATTTTGTTTGGCTTTAGCAGCTGTTAATATGATGTAGCAAGGAAGCTGTTGAATTTTTTCATTTGTTTTCTCCCGAATATCGACCTGTTTGTAACCTCCAAACAAAATAGATATGGTTGGGTCATATACTCGTTTGATTCAAGTGCTTCATTCTCTAAAGTATCTTCTGTTGTGTAAAATCTGATTATTATCATTAAAATCTTAGTTCCTTTTTCTTAGATCTGGTCGCCTGTTTATGGATTAGGACTATGGGTTATCGATCTTCTGTAGGTTTTCGTTCATAATATGTCTTAATAGCTACATGTAGTCTTCTTAAGAACTGGATCATTTTCTATTTGTTCTTATGTTGGAGAATTCATATTATTTTTCTTTCTGACAGTTATATAATTGTTGTTGTTCCCAGGAGCGTATTTACCTGGGTTGAGGTCTCTTTTGTGAACTAACATTTCTTACTTAATCTCTTATTTCTCTATTTGTTGACCGTAAACGTTCACAGTGAATTGTTTAAATTGTTTCATTGCTCATCTACTTCTGATCTTCTATTCGCTTAAATAATGTGACTAGGACTTATGATTGTATTGTCTCTTGGTTATGACGTGAAGAATTTTATTTGGTCGGGGGTTTGGAGGTGTGGGTATATGTGTGTCTTGAAATTGTTTCTATCCTTAGAGATCGTTAATCCCCTCGCTTATTTCCTCGTATTGGATTTAACTTTGCACAGTAGCTTGTAATGTATTGATAATAGTGACATAGCTTATAAAATATGGCATTTTACCTGTGTTGACTCAATGGGTGGCCATCTATACATTCTGCTTTTCTTTGTGCTTGAAGTATAATTTACAATCTCATTTTAAAATCATATGGGATGGTTTGTTATGGTGCATCTTACTTGGATAAAAGTGTGTTTTTTTCTAGTTCATTTTTTTTCTTCTTCTTGCATATGTGTCGGTTAGATTATATATTAATTCTTTTCATTCGCTTTGTGGCATGTAAAATCTTCTTGAGTTCTCTATGAATTCTCCCCCCCCCCTTGCATTTCGAGAGAGTCGTAAAGACTCACACTTTTCTGTCATCGAGCAAAGCCAAGGATCGCGTAAAAGGATTGAAGAATTGAAGGAATTGGAAGAAGAGAGATTGGAAGACTTTTTTTTTCTTTAATTTTTATTTGGTATTTTTATTTTTTTTGTAAATGGGCATAAGCCCTTGTCGCTTTACTTTCTCGTATTTTATTTTGTATGTTAAGATTAGGACAGGTGGAAAAATGGGTTAAAACCCAAAAACAGGTGGGTCCAAGTTTCGGTCAAGGCGAACAGAACCCGAAAACTTGGACCCAAATCTCCCTCTTTCCCTCTCCTTTTTACTATTCATTTATATGTTTGCTTGAGTGTCGTTAGTTAGGATTAGAAAACTCCAAACCCCGTCGAACACTTTTTATTTTATCAAACCTTAAAATTAAAATTGAATCTCAAAACAATAAGTATTTCAAAACTTGAAAATTCGCCTAAGGCAATATTCTAACAAGTTCAAATAACAAAAGACTCGCAAACGTTAAAATAAATAGTCAAATAGTTAATCGCCGGAAAACCGTATTTAACGGAGTATCTTAGGTGACTTCAACACCTTCCTAAGACACTAATAGGAATCCCGAACCCTTAAAAAATTTTCAAACGATTTTCTGTTTAGTTGTTTGAAAAATAAGTTTTCTTGATTTTTCTTAAAAATTAAGTGGCTACTCCTAAAAAGTTGAAAATATCTCAAAAATAAAACAAACTCTTTTCGAAATTACTTTTTTCGATAAAACAGGTCTTTCTAATGGGTCCAACACTCCTTGGGTGTTGGTTCATCTTAGGCTAATGCGCTACTTTCAGAATTTGGTTTCCTATCTTAGTTTGACTAAGAGTGGGTTTTATTTATACAGGAAAGGGTGACCCAAGAGGACTATTTAGGTGGGACAGTTAACGACTGTTGACTACGAAGTAGTCAACTACATTCGTTAGGGTGCCGCGAGAGAGAATTTGGTTAACGAATGATTGTGAACCGCATAATCATCCTTTAAGTGATAAACATAAACCAATGTCGTTTGACGGGATTATGATATTCCATGAAATGCAACAGTTTAATAAAGCGATAAGTAAACACATAATCACTTAATCTCACATAGACAAAACACGTTAGTTTCAAGGTTAAAATCCTTCCAAATCCTTAGGAGAGTCGTCATTCCTGTTTTATTACGGAAAAATACTTTTATAGTTTTGAGACTTTTTAGAGTCACCGCTTATTTTTTAATAAAAGAAATCAAGAAAAATTAGTTTTCAACAGATTAAACAAAGAATCTAATGAAAACCTTAAAAGGGGATTCGAGATTCTTATTTATATTTTAGGAAGGTTTTTACGTCACCTAAAATATTCTCTAAATCACTATTATCCGGCAACTAACTTATTTGGCTAAAAAGAACTAACTTTCATTTTTAGACAGAGATTATATAAAGTTGCTTTAAAAACTGAAGCATTTAATTTTACTATCTAATTGAGACTTTGGCTTGTAAATTTAATTTTTTAAGTCTATTTAGAAATGATCGATTTGGTTAGTTTGTTTAAAATGAAATGAAGCACCTTTTGGGGGATTTGAATTTTTCCAACCATAAAACTAATAACTAGTATCACTCATCGAGTAAATGGTAAAGTAAAGAGAGAGAGAGAGAGAGAGAGAGAGAAAGCGACGGGTCAAAACCCGGTTACTGTCCGCCTGCACCTGTATTTGGACCCATTTTTTCCTTGGCAATTTTGGCCCATATAGCACCTCTCCTAGAATTCTAAGAAAAGTAATAATGACAAGGAACAAGGGTTTATGCCCAAAACAATGAAATACAAAGTATAAACAATAAAAATGAATTTTAGGCTCTTTGGCCCTAAAAATTCAATCTTCTTCCGCTTTGAGACCTGTACGCCTCTTTCGAAAACTTATTCTTTGATGTAAGCTGGCTGATTCAAAGAAGAGAAAAATCGAGTCTTTACGACTCCCTCAAAAATGCAAGGAATAAAATAGAGTCCACGAGGACTCGGCAGATTTTTACATGCATAAAAAAGGGAACAAATTAGTTAAAGGGAAGGCGACGTGGAAAACTTAATCGAGAGAATAAAATAAAATTAAGCTATTATTGAACTATTCGAATAAATCGAAGTAACGGAGTCATATGTGCACACAAACAATTTATAACATGCTTCATCAGACATCCAAACAATAAATATAAAATAATATCATGTCCTTATGGCTAACAAAAGAGAGGCAGTAGGTGATCACGTTTTTAAAGGAAGACTACCATCAGTGACAATCAATAGAAAGGAAAGATTGAAACCATTTTTTTATTTAAAAGATATATATATATATATATTCCACAAATCAAATAGGACTTAGCCAAGACAGCATCTCCTGGGAAGATCTTCACATAAAACGAAAGAGGATAAAAAGTAGTATTTATTAACATCATCTTAATAGCCATAACTCGATACGATAGCAAAATTTCTAACTGTGATATAATTTTGACAAAACAAACACAATCAAGCATGTCTCAAGCAAAACAACATAATAAAATGAAACAATAAGGCATTCGAATTAGAATAATTATGGTCCTAAAGAGGAAGAAGAGTTACTGCAAGCTATAACAAGGACAATGGGCAAGCATGAATTCCAGCAAATTGATAAATACGACACACTTGGATGCAACATTCTTGTCACATGCCTGAGGTAGTATAAACACATGCTAAATTATACAATAACATCAAACCTAAACCATAAATACAAATAATATTATGATTTAATACGACTCTGTCAATATGGTTAACATTTTTGAGAAAAAACATAACGATGGTTAATGAGCCAAATGAGGCTTTGAATATGCTGGACATCAGGATGAAATCAAACAAAGACAAAGATATTTCAAAAATTAGTAGATATCCCTAGTAACTTAAAATAATTGAAACTCTCTCTATACACAACAACTCGCAACCAACATCCCTATAAGCAGAATTTCACGAACAGATAATGGCGGGTGACTAAAAAAAAGCGGCAAATTTTTAAATAGTTGCATTGATTTGTGAGAAAACAATGGGGAGAAACCCAAGCCAAAGACTAAAAAAACCCAACAATATTCCACATTTGACTAAGAGATAAGGAAAAAAAGATAAAGACAAAAAGGGATTGAGCCATCATGAATTAGAGACGAGCAGAAAAGAAATCTGATATGCTAGTAAATAGCAGGAAGTATTCCAAAATAAAAGGATATGCGAAAACTATCATATAGCAAGAAAATGATATCGTTAGTTACACTACCCGTAAGCAGAACACAAAAACACAACCAACATACTGCAAATGAAAAAACATAGGATAAACTGAAATCTAATGAAAACAAGAAATGACTTACCACTTTTCGAGCAGTAAATGGGGAAGTGACGAGCAGAGACAACTTCACCACTATGCGACTTGACTACAAGCACCGGAAAAAAGAGCTACGGCAGGACTCGAACTATCATCTTAAGTTCACGATGAACAGAATAATAAAAAACACCAAAGACACGAAACTAAGATTCTCTATAAGAACTCCAACCTTGGTATTTTCCTTTTCTAACCCACACTTTTTCCAACTACTTCAAAAAACTCTAAAAATCTTTTCCAATATTATTATAATACGTTCCCTTTTCTATTCTTCTCACCAAAGTCTTTTCTACCCTGTTCTTGAGTTTTTCCAAAAAAAATCCCTCTTCTAAGTGAAACGAAAGAAATTATTTATAGAAGAAAACTAGGGTTCGAATTTTGGGAGGAAAAAGGGCAAAATCGGATGAACGGGGGCCCCCTTCCAGAATTTAAATCTCAACTTTCACCAAAATAAGGAGAACATTTTTTCTACTAATTCAACTTCATCCCAAAAAAGGAAAGGTGAGATCAACTGCTTTGAACGATTCCATCGTCCTATGGGTAAGAGGTGGATCGATCTCATGCAAAGGATGATCTCGCGTGATCCGCTTTACTGAAAATTGTGCACAAGGAAAGGGGACAGTTTCAGAATCATACTTCCCTCTATTACCGTTGCTTTTCCCTATAAGCTCCGTGTAATCGCCGTGAACTTGCATTTTCTGGGTTTGTCTTGGTGATGACTATAATGAGGAAAAGGGGATTTGGGTCGATTTGGGTATTTGGGCTAGCTGTTGAGGATTGAGAGAGGGAATGGGCTGGATATTGGATTTCAGATGAAAGATGTATTGAGGCATTGGGCTGAAGGCATGTTTGTATTATTGTATGAAATGATGGGCCTAAATTCTGATGGGAAGGGATAAAATTTAGGTATGCAATATTCTGGAGGGAATGGACAAGTGGCGAGCTGAACTTAAGAAGCTGGACACGGCCCAACACTAGATTAATGCCAAAGAACTGAAAGGAGTTAACAATTTGGCTAAGGAAATGTAAGCCAACAATAGTCCCAAAAGAATTTCAAACACAACCAAATTGATAAAAATTAATAATGAGCCTCTTAATTTTAACAAGATCACCTCAATCATAAACTACGGATATAAATTACTAAATTTGACAAAAATGTCTTAACAAAGTATTAAGTAAAACAATAATCTTTTTGAGAGTAAATATATATATATATATATATATATATATATATATATATATATAAATCATCAACAACTTTGCCCACTCGCGCATGTCCAACAACTCTTCTTCTAACTTCTTTATTTTCTGCTTAAGGTTTGATACCAACTTGTCTGAAAGACACTTTTTTCAATAGTTTTGCACATAAACTTAGCATTAGTCTCTTTCAGTTTTCCTTTGTAATTCTCAGTCGGGAGAGAAGGAAATGAACCCTTTGATCGCGTGTGATAAACCATGATCTACATATCAACCATGGGAAAAGGGTAAAATAAAAAAAGCAAAATAAAGCCCAAGTTATAACATTACATAAATTTGGACATCAAACACGTTATTTAAGATAAACGCCCTAAATGCAAAAGAGCCTCGTTGAGCTAGAGGTAGGCCTAAGCGACACATAAGTGATGCACAATAATTAATTCAAGCCTTATTTGCCAATTTGGAGTTTAGATTAGAAGAAACAAAACTTTCATTTATTATAAAATTCAAACAATATGTAATAAAAAAAAAACTGAAATAAACTAAGGGAAAAGGGATAACTTGGGGAAAATCATCCTAAATTCTGAAATCTTGGAGGTATCGACTCCAAGAGCTTGGCGCCAATTGACCTCTTGTGATGGGAGGGATTTCTTGTGTCATGTTAAACACACTCCGTGCCCATATGTTTCTCTTTCATCGGCAAGCCCATGGTATCCTTCTCCACTTGATATTGGGACTTCAGATTCTATCAAGATCCATATGTGATACTCATGCGTGCATAAAGCCTGTCGTGCACCAATTGGAATGGTCAACACACGCTCCCATCGTCAAAGTATGTTGTGAACTTGTGGTTTATCTAGTCCAAAATCATACTTAAATGGCTCCATGTCAGATCGGAGTGTTATGATTTGAGTTTGCCTAAATTGGCGAAGTACTCAAAGAGGCACATATGGTTGGACACCCTTTAAGCCAATAAGTTCGATGAAATATTGGTCGTCCCCTCTTACTATGACATTAGGCGTGGACAACCAATAAAGTTTCCATTGAATTCGGTGGCTCTCAAGCTCAGTCAGAAATATTTGCCAGTCTACAAATCCTACAGGCGCGGCGAAATGTGCCAACCTTCTTGGATGGTTATCTATCTTGTTGCCTTGACCAAGATAGGTATCTACCACGTCAGATCGCTTGTGGAAGTGATCGATAGCCCATATCTGAAGTAGAAGGTTGCACCCTCGAAGAACATTCTACCGTCAACACATGCTGACAGACTCCTCATTATCTCCACCAGGATCATGGGCACTATGGTTTTGCTAGGCTCGCCTCCTTTTTGAGCTAGGTCTCGAACCACGTACCTTAGGCATGTATCGATTCTTCCTCTTGATTTAGGAAAAACCAAGGATCCCAATAAGGCGATGGCAAAGGCATCCAGACGATACTTTTCCCATTCTTCAACGGAGCACTCAAATTCATAGTCATAAATGTAGTATCCATCATCTCGGCCAAATCGTGAGTATAAAAAGTCTAAACTAGTCCACCCAAGTTCTAAGAAGTCCAAGTTGGATTAGACTTCATCCCCATACTTTTTAGAAATTCCCTTGATGACGGCTTAAAAGGTACCATCATTTGACACTCATGGCATGGAAGGTCGATGAAACCGCTAATTTCTTCAATTGTTGGTGTCAAGTTACAATCTGTAATCTTGAACACCATCCTCACAGGGTCCCAATACTCTAGTAGTGCCCTAGTCAGGTGAGGGTTTGGTACGACAAAAATAAGAAATGTGAGGCCACCCAACAATTGATGAATCTCCCGTTCCTTATATCTCCTTATATCCATCCACCAGGTCTTAAGTCTCTGACTCACTGCTTTCACCATTTGAGGGTTTGGGGGTTCATACTCATCCATGGCTCTGCAAATAAAACAATAAACAACTTCTAAACTCCATCTTGGCAAAATTGGCTTGATTTAATTATATTATGATCACGTTGACACATAAGCATGCAATTTGTCTAAAGATTGTAGGGCCCTTTAGACGAGAGGGTGGTTACTAATTATGTGGATTGACACCGAGGGTCAAACCACCTAGGGCTTATGCAGCATGTATGACCGAACCAGGACTTTTAAGGGTTGGCTTGACACGGACTTGAAACAAATTCTATGCGAGAGGCTCGTGGTTTCGCGGTAGTAAAATTATTCGTTACGTCTACGCATATGCCAACTCTTTATAATGGGTATTTGAATAGAATTGGAGTAGTTGTGAAAGGTGCAAAGGCACAAAATCACGAGAACAAAATAAAAAAAAAGGAAGAGGGTCCCAATTGGGGGAGGTATGAGCGGAATGCAAGTTATCAAAGCAATAAACACTTAGCATTTAAATTGGAAAGCGGTAACATATAGGCAGTTTATAAACAATAAACAGATAAATAAGCATGAATAAATAAAGGAATCTAAACATATCAAGATATTAAAAATAACGCAAATAAGAAAAGAGGGTATGGGATTAAACAAGTAATTAAGCAAATAAGGGAAAAGGGAAGAGGTGAAACATGGTAATAAACAATTAAAGAAAAGGGAAAGGGGTGGAACATGGAGAGAAGACAATAAATAAGACAACAAAATAAACTAAACATGGTAATGACCTAACAAAAAATGAAATGACCAAAATGAAATAAACCCCCCATAAATAAGCACGAAACACGGAATGGTAAGAACCTAATATCCCCAGCAAAGTCGTCATTCTGTCGCACCCCATTTTTTTTGCAAAAATGGGTTTTGTGCACGACCTAACAACTCTTTTGGGATTTTCGAGTTTGGAGTCGCCACTTAACGAATTAAGGCGCATTAGGGCACCTACCTAACCTAACTAAGTCTAGCTAAGGTCAACGATCCAGAGATCGGGGTAAGGGTTCAAATTACCTCGAGGGGAAGGTGTTAGGCATCCCTCGAGGTCCAGAGATGTGGGTCCCGGTCGTATCTCATGCAATCTATGTGGGGGATACAAGTAGCAATCAAGGTCACTTCATTATTATTTAATAATATACTTGCTAAGTGATAACAAATATAAAACAATTAAGACTATTTTATTATTTTTTATTAATTTATTAATTTGATTTTTTATTTATTTCTATTTGATCGGCTTTTCTATTGTAAATATCTTCGAATTATAATATTCTTTTTGTGTGTGTGTGTGTGTCTGTGTGCGTGTGTGTGTCTATGTGTGTTATAGGTGATGGAAGCTTGGATAAAAGGTTAAGTTGGTTATGTTGTTTAGCCTTAATTTTGAAATGCTCTTGAGTGGTATGGTCAACCTTGTTGGCTGCGGTGTTTATTTGACTTATATGAATGTGAACTTATTTATTGTGAATGAGGCCATGAAGGATTGTTATGTGAAATGATGTTATTCTTGTTAAATGTGCTTATCGAATATATTATGTGAGTATGCTAGAGAGTATGCCTAAATGAAGTACATGATTATGTGAAGCATGTAAAGTGTGTGATCTGATGTTTCAAGGTCTAAATCATGTATAGACGTTAATGTAAGTGAAATGATGCTTATGTGCAAGGTGTGCTCACATTACACACACACCCACACTTGAATGAATGAATGAAGATAATTTAAGTAAAAGGGGAGTTTTGTGGTGAACACACTTCGTGAGTTGAGATGAAGTGTTTAGTAGCAACCCATCTACATCCTAAGAGCTTTATAAGATAGGTTGGAGGATGAATGTCATTCGTGAGTTGAGATGTGGTGCTCACTAGTTATCCTTAACGTATAGTTTATAATGTTGAGAATCCTTGGGAAGTTATGCCTAGCACCGAGAGGATATGAAGAAGAGGTGGTTACACTTCGTGAGTTGAGATGTACCTCTTGAGATGAGTACTCCTCGTTAGTATAGAATGAGTTACGTAGAAGCAATATCATTATCCCTTAACTATGAGCCCATGTAAGTGTAGCTATTGGGAAACCATGTAAAAGCTAAGAGAACAACCTAACTCTAGGAAAGTGAGGATCTCTCATCCGATAGGGGTTAATATCGGGATTCCATGTCTAGCTCTCATGGTCTATGTCGGTTAAGCTAGCCTCCCACAAAAGAAATGAAAATGCTAAGTCTTCTAAAAGAATGTACTACTTAGGGTAGGTAGTGGAATGGGAAGCTATTTATCCATTGCACTAGGTAGACATTCCTAAAGGGATGTCTTAGTGAGCCTTGTCTGAATTGGATGAACTAAGACTCCCAAAAGAACGTACTACTTAGGGTAGGTAGTGGAATGGGATGCTAACTATACATTGCACTAAGTAGACCTTTCGAAAGAGGAGTCTTGGTGCCAAGCCTTCTAAAAGACTGTCCTACTTAGGATAGGTGGTGGTATGTGACGCCATCTACTCATTGCACTAAGTAGGAATTTCAAAAGGGAAGTGTTGGTGGGTTGTTTAAGTGTTCTTCTAATGTCTTGTCATTGAGTGTGTCTTGTTCTCCCGAGGTGAGTAAGCCGAAAAAGGGTAGTCTTGAGGATCACTTTGGTATGTATTGAAGGAGGCATATGCGTACTTCCTTCATGTCTTACCTTGGTAAGTCTTAGGATAATCCTTAGTCAGGAAAACTCTTAGGGAAATGAGTTCACTTCCTCTTTGCTTGGCCTTGGAAGTTTACTTATTTAGAATTAGGGTAGTTGACTATAAATGTTCAAAATGAACTCACTGTAATATTTTGGAAGTTTACTATAATGCTCCTTTTTGTTAAAATTATGGAAATTCTTCTCTAAGTGTTAAATGATGATTATTTTGTTGTTTCACTTCCATGTTCATGAATGTTTCACTTAATTGGCATGAAAATGTGTTTTTTACTAAAATGTCTCTTTTTGCGTGTTTTTGCATATGTCATACTTAGTACATTGCTTTGTACTAACCCCATACTTTTCTATACTCTATTATAATTATAGGTTTTGAAAGCAAGGTTGAAGTCTACAAGGCAAAGCTTGAGAAAGTTCCTCTCAAGAAAAATTGTGTCCTCATATATCCGAGGGCATAATTCCTATCTTCTTAGTTTCTTTATGTTGAGACTTATATTTTTTTCAAATGTAAATGGTTGTGTCCCTAAGTTAACTATGTCGTGTCTTTTAAGTTTTCCTTGTGAAGATGAGATTTTCTTAGTATTTATAAAAGATTCCTTTTTATATTAAATGTCTTGAAAAGATTTAATTCCGCACTACTTTTCATCTATTATGTAATGAACGATAATTAAAAGGCTTGTGCAAGACCCCAAAGGGTCAAGTATGCCCAGTCATGACCCAAGGGTTCTCCCTAACTTCTAGGGGGTACTTTCGGATCGTGAAAATGTCAAAATGCACAACATAACTCAAAAACAATAAGAATTGCAAATTTTCCAGTCCAATGCATAATTTCACTGTAATATTCACTATAATGACATCAAAATTGCACATTTTGCAAAACTTCACTAAAAATCAAAGCAACTTCAATTATAGATATTATTTTCATTATTAGTAAGAACAACTAACCTTAGTTATCAAATAAATGAGGGTAACGAGACTTCATGTCGGCCTGGGTCTCCGATGTTGCACGCTTAACTAGGTGATTCTTCCATAACACCTTTAAGGAAGCCACCTCTTTGTTCCTCAATTTCTATAATTGCCTATATAGGATTTGAATCGGAACTTCTTCATAAGAGAGGTTATCCTTCACACCAAGACCCTCAATAGGAAGAATATACTCAGGATCACCGATACACTTCTTAAGAATAAAAACTTGGAAAACCAAATGAAGCGAAGTCAACTCACTAGGGGGCTTAAATTGTTAGGCAACCTTAACCCTTTGCAAGATTTCGTAGGTACATACATAACGAGGAATCAACTTCTCTTTCTTACCAAATCTAACCACCTCTTTCATAGGAGAAATTTTCATACACTTTATCACCTTCTTCAAACTCTAATTTCCTTCTCTTATGATCAGCATAAGACTTTTGCCGACTATAGGCTGTTTGCATCCGGTTCCTTATAATATGAACCTTCTCTAAGGTCTTATAAATCAAATTGGGACCCAAAAGTGAAGACTCACCCACTTCAAACCATCCAATAGGAGACCTACACTTCCTACCATACAAGGCTTCATAATGAGACATGGATATAGATGAATGAAAACTATTATTGTAAGCAAACTTTACCAATGGCAAATACTTATATCAATTTCCCTTGAATCAATAAGCTCTAAGCATATCCTGAAGGATTTGAATAGTACACTCCACTTGACCATCCGTTTGGGGATGAAAAGCGGTGCTTAACTTTATTTTGGTACCCAACCCTTCTTGGAATGACCTCCAAAATCTAGATATAAATCGTGCACCCCGATCAGATATTATAGATAACGGAATACCACGGCGACACACAATCTCATCTATGAAGATTCTTGGATAATTATCCGCCGAATAAGTAGACTTGACGGGAATGAAATGAGCGAATTTGGTCAACCTATCCACAATCACCCATATAGAGTCATATTGCTTTTGTGTCCAAGGCAAATCTACCACAAAATCCAAATTGATGTCTTCCCAATTTCAAGTAGGAGCTTGGATTTCTTTAAGTAAACGACCCGATTTTTGGTGTTCGACTTTCACTTGTTTGCAATTTGGACACTTATCAACCAATTCCGCTATGTCCTTTTTCAAATCTTCCCACCAAAACACTTCCTAAGGTCATGATACATCTTAGTTCACTACACCATTTTAGGTCATGACCACACTAAATCAGGACAACGCTTGTAAAGTGTTGCCTAATATATTTTTGACTATGCTTTTAAAGCATATCGTTAGTTTTTATCATTTAGCTACGGTAATTTTGGCAGCACTTATAAAACTTGTTCTTTAATAGTATAGGCTACAATTTGTAAGCGTAACCACATCATTATACAATTAGCAATGCATATTTATACATATCACTACACTTTTAAAATGTGTTACTTTTATAATTTTTAAAACCTATGTAAGTGTGGCATTATAATTTTACTGAAATTTTCACAAAAAAAAGTATTCCCCCCATTATATTTAACTCTACCTCAAAACGTTTTGCATCCAATTAAAATGCTCTGCTAGTTGCCCTAAAAGATTAAACCCTAGTTTCTCTCCTTCTGATTTCCACCCAAAAATTCTCCATTATAATCTTAAAGATTTTTGGTTGAGATTTCCTTAATAGTCTCACCTATATGGGAGAGACTAGAGAAACAATTCAATGAATTTCAGATTTGAAGGAATCGAAGAATCTACCTGCTGTAGCGATTTGGAGGAACGGGAGAATCCCAGATTTAGTAACTTGGCTCATAAGAGTCATTAATGACAAGTGTATTGCATTGTTTTTTATCCCAGGTAGTCTTTGCTGTAGATAGAAAGGAGAAAATATCTAATCAGTTGAATTTTCTGTATTCACAGTGACAATGAACTACAAATGATTTGATGAGTTGGCCAACATTTTAACCACAACTTTCCTCTCTTCTTGAAAAGATCAAATTTCTTAGAAAAGCGTCATTTTAATTAATATACTGAGAGATGCATCAGCTGAGGTAACTGATTTTTGTCCATTTAAATGATTTCAAAATTTCTGCAAGTTTTGCTTTATTAAACGGGTTGCATATGAGGTAACTCATTTTGTCCTGGATATAACTTTATCTTGATGTCTAATCTGTATGGAGTGATATTTTTCTTAATAAAAATGATTGTTTTTGCAATTGCAAGTTTTACTATCTAGTTTATTATACACACTGACATGCACACATATATGCATGTATTTGTTTCTTCCTTGGTGTGGAGGGTCGGGGTGTGTCTGAACAAACAGTCCCGTATCTGCGCTGGAGTGTGAAACACTAGTAGACAGGCAAAAGACACTTTCTTTTTTGTTTCTATTGCTTACCGCCAATGACTCCCCTCTTTTATGTTTCAAGGCGTTTCCTTTCTGACACAATTGTTTTTTCCATCTTATGAGCTACAGGTAGAAGACCTCTGAAGGTTATTTCCTTTAAGTGCTAGTTTACCGCCACCTTTTATTGAATGTGATCGTCCATTGAAAAAGAAGTATTCAATTTTAAAAGAGTGTAACGAGAGTCTTAATTCGGACACTGCATGTACTGATCAAGCTTTAGGCATAACTTTTTCGTGCTGAAATTGATCAATCTTAGTCATTAGTGTTGATGCCCCTGAATCAGAGCAACTTTAATCAGATTCACTTGTTTCCAGTTCGTGCATCATTAGGCTATTAGAGTGGACTGTCTTCAGTTGATCTCCACTACCAGATTGGCCAATGGTGAAGGACTTAAGAGAGAAGGATCAAACAACAGAAGTTCTTTGGTCAGTGATTAGGAATGATTTGCGAGCCAATGGCACCTTTGACCGATATGCAGTAGTATGGGTCTCTGTTGTTGTTGCTGCTAATGAGGTTTATTTGGTCAGCTCTAGTGTGTCAAAAAGTGATAGGATTGGAGACAAAGTTAAGCTCTGTTGCTTAAGCAAATGCTCCAAGTTTGAATTCTACTGGTTCCACAATAACAAGTACTATACAGATGCATAGGTATTTTTTCAGTGGACATTTATGACAAGAGAGAGTTTCATTTAATGGTTGGTTCCGGTTCAAGTGAAAATAATCAAACTTCCTCTTCTAAATCGTTATTAGCATCTACCTGTAGTTTTTTAAAAGATATTTTTTTGCTAATTCATATATGGTTTAAAATAGTTTTATTTAATATGTAACTAACTTTATGCATCTTACATTTTCTTTGAGAACTAGTATGGTGTCACTAGATCATTGATTAACAAAGATCAGAAGCTAAAGAGATCCTTTTTGGATATTCATAGGTAATAGAAAGTTCCGCTAGTTAAGTGTACTTGGTGCAGAATCACAAAAGATGCAACACCTTGCACGTGAGAATGTACAGAAGGTTCTAATGGAGCAAGAAATGTTATGCTTAGAGCTTGAGAGCAAGAAGAAGAAGCTTGATTCTTGGGGCAGAGAATTGAATAAACGTGAAGCTTTAACTGAGCGAGAAAAGCAAAATTTTGATGAGGAGAAGAAACAGGTACCAAATTCCAGCATGAGTTAAACCTATATATAAATGTTTCTCTTATCATGATAAAGACGCAGCGGCTTACATTATTTAGGCACTCCATTGTGCCTATATTATGTGGGTAGTGGGTAGGATGTAACTTTCAAGCTTCTGGTCCCCTAAGTCTTTTGAACTATAATGTGTTGAGCTTTATTATATTAATTAAGAATGATGTGAGGAATTTAGAACTTCAAATTGCCTCTCTGGAACAAAGAAAAGCTTATGAGAATGTCTTAAGGCTTGTTGAAGAAGAAAAAGTGTATTCCAATGGTATTTCATCATTTAAAGTTAGTGATTTCCCTCTTTAAGCTTACAAGAACTTTATTTTTGTACTTTGTTGCTGGTAGTTTCTGAACAATATGAGAGGTGTACTAATAAACTCGATCATTGAGGTAAATCCAATAGCATGCAAATACGAGGAAATGTTGCCTCCTCTTGTGCATGGATTGTGATTATTTCATATGAAACCTACACAAAAAAAAGACATTCTTCAAATGTTAAAATACTCATGTCAATTATCTCAGTTATTTTGATATTTAAATCTATTCCTAATTAATTTTACTGTAGGAGAAATTGATGCTCACCACTTTGCAGTACACTTTGTCTTTTCCAAGTCCATCTATTTTTATGAGAAGATTTCTCAAGGCTGCTCAAGCTGATAAGTTAAACTAAAGTTAAACTAATCTCTAAACTAATATAGTTATATTCTTGATTATAATTACCAGCTAGAGGAGTTGTCTTTCTTCTTGATCGAGTTTTGTCTTGTGGAATATGAAATGTTGAAACATTTGAATTGGGCAAAGGAGGGTCAACTGCAGTTATTGCAATGCTCATAAGTAGTCAAATATTTATAGTAGAACATGTGGGAGATTCTCAAGTTGTTTTATCCAAGAAAGGTATTGCCAAGCAGCTATCAGTTGGTCATAAGCCATACAGGGAAAGGGGATAATTGAAAGCAAATGTGTACTTGTTTCAAACATTCCAGGTAGCTTATCTCTAAATGATTCAAGTTTTAGTTTAAGTCGTCTAGATGATTTCACTCTCTCACGATGATATTGATCCATTACATTTGATTGTTTCAATTGGTTTTTACTCTTCATGCTTAAATTCGAAAGTTCTTGAGGTCTCAAATGTCAATCACTCGTCTGAATTGTTGGTCTTGATGATTTAGAATTCTCTGTTTGTTGCATTGTTGTGCACAAGGCTATACAAAGCCTATGTAATAATCTTGGGCACGAGTCCAGATCTACTTTTTATGTGCCATTGTATTGGAATCTTGTATTAAAGGGTTGCACTTATTCATATGCATATATTTTCAGATTCAAGCAGAAGCTATACAAGGGTTGCAATTTTGCCATCAAAAGGTATTTTCTTTTCTTCACATTTCATATATTTATGTCTTAGGTTTATGAAGAAATATAACTTTTCGTATGTGTGTGTGATTCTCAATTCGATATGATTACCCTCCCTAAGAATATCTAGCACTACATGTTTTACCCTTGCCATTATATCTTGATTCGTGAGTATATTTACTATATCTGCAGACAGTGGAAAAGGTAGTATTTTGTGTGGGTATGCACAGGCGAAGTATCTTGCTTGGAATGTAATTTTGTCTCAAAGATGCGTCCTTTCTTAATTGTGTTTGAAGCAGAATGTATATGCTCGCGCCCAATTTGCTATATTGTTTTGTATAAAGTTGGTTATTTTAAAAACGTATAACAAAAAATATTATTTTTTTTCCTCAAAAGGAACTTTGCCAATTAGCTTCAAGTTCTTGTTGTTCTTTTTTCTTTTTCCTATTTTGTTAAGGTTCTTTAGTTTTTCTGGAGTCATTTTGTGAGGATTTCCTAATACATTTCCCCGTTGTGTAACAATTGCTCTTGCACCTAGCAATCAAAACATGTCTGCGTGTGAGAAAGTGTGGGTCTGGAAGGCTGTAAGCTAAAGTAAAAGCACTATATGTAGTTTGATTCACTTATGTTCCGATTGCCTTTACGAGTAAGATTGGGTCATATGGTGTGTGTATGTAATTCCAATGTTTTATGATCATTTGACATTACTTACCCACCAACTACGGTTTGTCTTAAATTGTACCCTCACTACACCATTTTAGGCCTATGGCCACACGACTCAAGTGTAGTCTAAACTAGCAAAAAGTGTGGCATTTGATATAAGGCTACACTTTTGGACTTTCAGTGACACTTTTTAGGGGGTGGCCAAAAGAAGCGTAACCTTTGACAACACTTTTTAAATGTTGCCAAAGCAGCTACAGTTAAAAAGTGTCGTCGCCAAAGAGGTATAAAGGGCGCACTTTGTACTGATTCACTAGCAACACCTTTTGTTTGATTATACTACACTTAAAATTGTGGCCTTTGCTTTGTTATTGGTTACATTTAAAAAGTGTTGCCTTTTAGATCTCATCTAGAACAACACTTATAAGGTGTAGCTTTTCTTATTTAAAGTATTTAATTTATAACTAGTAAGCCACACATTGGATATGCTTATAGCAACACTTTTGAAGTGTTGCAATGTTGCGTAGAATTTTCGTAGCCACAATTTTTCATTTTTAGGAATAATAATTATTATCTGGATATATTTAATAATCACATAATTAAAAATATAATAGATCTAAAACTCAAAATTAGCCAATAAATAAATCAAAGCTATAGATTTAAAATCCACTTAGTCAAATACACAACAATATATTCCTACAACATCACAACCAGAAATGTGAAGGTGAACTAGACGTTTGATCTGAAGAGATAAGACACAACATATCCACATAGTAAAATACACAATGCTACTTTCTTTGTTTTGATTGTGAGATCGTTTTTGCTTTCATCATGGTGCAAGCCAAATTAACACACCAACAATTTATGGCTGGTATATTCTCCTTTCTTGCCTTTTAAGAACAAACAACTTGGGGGATCTTAGATTGTCACTTGTTTGGATGACCTGTGTGTGAAAAAAAGTTTCAGTAGTTGTTCCAAATTTCAATATGTAAAGAAGAAAAAAATAGCATGAATTTTTCAATAAATTTGTGGCAGGAAAAGATGATCAAATTTAGGCAAAGGTCTTGCATGAGGCACCAAGGTTTTCCGTAGTTGTTTCAGAGCCATATCTTCCTCCATCTAACCACCACAATGCATCCAGACACAATAAGTCTACTGAAATCATTAGTGTTGCTCGAAATAACACCATAGTTTATAACATGCATACCATTCTTGTAGCTTCTGCCTCCTCTCTGTATCTTTGATTCATCATTTCTCCTTAATATGCGCAAAAGCTTACACAACATGAGTGGATATAGGCTTAGCTCTAAGAGAAAGTTGCACGTGAATAGCTAAAGAATTACCTTATCAAACTCAGCTCTATCTGGTGCACGATGATCCACGTGTACATTAAATTCCTGAACTTTAGTGAGGGGCTTACGAACTTTCTCAGGATGTAGAATTGGATCCCTATATATTTACGAAACATTATTCATCTTTCAAATTCCCAAGAAGAAAAGATACAGTTCATAAAATAGTCATTCTTTGGGGGTCTTACTCGATCAAGATTGGTTGCGCTATAAAAGTCCTCATCATTGCTTCTTCATTTTCCAATCTTCGCCGTTCTTCAAATTCCCTCTGCATCTGTCTTTCTTGCCTGACCAGACTCTGTAGTTGGAAAGGTTCTGGTTTTGTACAATGCTTTGGTTATGGTTTTGGTGGAATCTGCCAATTGAATACATAAGAAATGAGTTCACATGAAAAAGAGTGTACTGCAAAACAGATATTATAATAGTTGGTGTGTTGTTACATACCACTGGGTAATCAGTTGTGTAAAGAAATGGAGTTTCTTTAGGAACTCTTGACCTCTCTTCTTCAATCTGTTTCTGTAGAAGTTCAGTGAATAGTCTCCTCTCTTACTCTGCTCCTCTTTCCTAGATTCAAGAAAAAGCTTAGCCATGAGGAGCTGCATCATTTCGATAAGGAACAAAAACACGAACATACAAAAAATATACACACCTCTATGTAGAAATGGAAAGGATTTGGTGTGGTGTTTCTTGGTATAGTCTTTTCATTTCTAGGTTCGGAATACAGAGAAAGCTGAAATTTATATCTGGCATCATATCCAACTCAAATAAACTATTGGAAGACATTAACTTTTGAAATTGTGACTGTTCAGACCAAGATTTAAAATACTTCTATATGCTAATTACACTTTGGGAAGGCCCCAGTGTCATGGTATATCCAGTCAAATCTAAGTTAGGAGTTCTGCTAGTAAAAACACTGCTTCTATAAAGCTAATAAACTCTTAAATGGGGGTTAAATCACTGCCAAGACTAACAAACTAACTGAACTTTGGAGATATACTAGTAGCATATGGAGATGATGATTCAACTGATAAACTTGGAGGCAAAGACCCAGCTCGCAAAAGAAAATCAAGAAAGCAAAATGCAGGTTATTACTAGAAAGTGCAAAGTTATCATAACAAGAGTCAACTTAGATCATTTTTTTCTTAAAAAATAAATCATGTAGAACAATGAAAAGAAATAGCATGACGAATTGAGTATTGACAATAGATAAACTCAAGTGAGCTAGATAAAAATGTTTAGCTAAGAGGGTCCATACACTTCATCAAAAAACAACTTCATTCAGCAAGTTCATCTTCTTCAGCTGTACGCTTCGAAGGAATGGGCATGGGCTGGAGCAGCAGAAACTGTAGCTACAGGTTGAAGCAGTTGCTCTTCTAATTCTTTTATGTTCTTTCTCTAACTCATCCTGCAACAACATGATGCCAGAACTAGCAGAAATACATAGGCATGTTACGTGATAAAATATTCCTTAATATAGACTACATACAAGCTCCTAAAATCAGGTTTAGTCTAAAGATATTCAAATATATTACAATAAATGAAGAAAAACACTACTCCAATATAAAAAAATTAACAGTGTTAAAAATAAGAAAGTTGCCAGTACCTAATATAACATATATAAACAAATCTGTCCTAATCAAGTACGACATATGAATAATAAAAGATAAAAACTTGAAGCATTATATATATATTACCATGGAATCAGGAGGAGATGAAACATCAGAAGCATGTGAAGGATGAATAGGCAATAGATCAGCTGCTCCTAGTTCTGCCATGAAGTGTCTTCTACTGCAGCAAAAGAAAAATATCGTTACTACTAAACAAAGGGTCTTTAACCCTTTTCTTCAATTGATTCAACTCATTTTGAATTTGAGAATCAAAGGGGACATCTATTAAAGGTTTGCTTTTTGAAACACATGAATTCACTGATTTCACTTTCTGGGTACAGTAAATCTTTGCATATGAAGTAGAAGAGATACATGGAAAGTTAGCGTCTCATAGAATTGAATTTTACAATGAAGCAGAAAAGATCAATTGCACCTTTTAACTGCTCCATTTCTGTACTGGAAGCACAACCATATTGGTAAGTGGTAATTTTCTTGATTATGATTAGAAAGTAAAGAATGCTAGAAAAATCAAGTTGATGACTATTTTAGTTCTGTAACGAATTTAAGTGTATTGTAATCATTGAATGCTCTGTCTTTTCGATAGTAAATATATACAATTGTTTTGGTCAAAAGTTGTATCATAAAATCCAAAAGCAGAGCAGTTGATTAAAGGTAACTAATAGATGTCAAAGAAAGAACACCGAAGTGGGAAACAAGCTCTGTCAAAGCCACCAAAATTACGATAGAGAACCATCTCGACTAAACTGCTTAGACACTGTGGAAGTACCAAATTATCCAGTGAGCTCAAAATACCCCTCGGTTAGAAACGAAATACATCGTCCAACATATCATCACCGAATCATGGCAAAAACAAAACTAGAAAACAACTTGCTTATACGTAAACAAAAAACCAACCTTACCTTAGATGACCTTCGTCTTGGCCTTAACTGTCATCTAGTTGGGGATTGAGTTCAAGATCATGACTTTTCTTCCTAAGGTGAAGGCGAGCGAAAGCACATGGGGAGTTCAAAAAATACAACATCGAACAAGTTTCATTTTGGGACAGCTCTAAACGCATAAATATTGCACCAGCTGAAGGCAAATCAAAGTATACATGTTCTCTCCTTTCCATTACAGCTCTTGCAGAAATACTGGAAGAAGTGTTGCCTAGAACAAGAAGTGTGGTGTTATCTAAATAAATAGTTAATATAACTCAATAACTTCTCGTTGTAAAGTGTCTCACTTCTCCTAAATCACTAAACAGAATGAACCTCATACAACGATGAAAACTCACTCCAAGATTTGAGGGTAAGGAGTACTTTAAATGAACTGTGGAGGTAACTTACCCAAAAGCTAGATTTTTCAACAGCATCCTTAACGGTTAAAATGGGTGAATCAATATTTTCAGTGTTGTATTCAACAAGGGCCATTCTTGCAGCCACATCAACAGACCTATGACTGAGCATCCTGTTTCATTCAAAATAGTTCAAAAATTCCTCTATATTGAAGTGCATGACAAATTACTATTTCATAGAATACAATAGAATGAGAAGGAAACTCTGAGTACTCACCACACTGGCGATTCATTCACCAACGCATCAGACAGGGACCATCTGCAAATAAAGGCTCAGGATCAAACATTATAAGAACTCCTACATTTTCCCTCCAATTGGATATCTTAGAAGTAATAGCAACAGTGACTCCATCTTTTTATTTTGTTAGACATGATCTGGATTCCTTTTACACCTGCTAACAGTATCATACTGTATATAAATGCTCCATGAAGGCATGTCATTAATTCCATTGATTAAGCCACCAGAAATACAAGAATGAGCATCAGTGAAGGGATAACGAATCTCAAAAACATAACTGACAGCCAAGCTTGATCTGTACTCCGGGTGCAAAGTGCCATCATCAAAGTGAATCATAGCACACAAAGGGTTAAATTTTGCAAAGGCTTTTTATTCTATATTACAAAAAACAATAACCATTATAGACTTAACAATGAGTAGCTCAAACTGTGTCATATCATAGAATCGTTAAAGGAACAACACTTGGCATTATCAATTTTTCTATTGGAATACCTTGAGCCCTTTACAAATGATCCATCAAGGAGCACCACTTCTAATTTCTAAAGCAACAACTCATGTTAATGAGTAACATGGTCATTGGTCAGTTCTAAAGAAACAAAAAACAACTTTAAATCTATAATGGTAACTTCTAAAAACAACTATAATCTTACTAGGCTGCTCATTATCATCTAGTTTTTACTCTTCCCCAACAACCATTTAGGGATGCTGAAAACGGGTAAAAAAATGTAATAAGATATTCTAAATGAACTTCATATGCATATAAAATTGGTAATTTCACATTTAACAACAATTCCAGTCATTGAAAGTACTGTCCAACAATATCTGAACTCAATATAAACATTCATTACACACATATCCACTTAGCCTATACTTCATGTTCAACACAGAAACTCAATTCCCTTGCTCAAGTATTTTGACCACAATAATTTCATGAAAAAAACCTAAAAATCAAAATCTTGAAATAAAGCAACTACATAACAAAATCAAAATCTTCATCTTTGTCTCTTAACAAGAATACCAAAATTAAGACTAAAGACTAAAAATAACAACACAAAAATCACAGTGCAAGACACTAAAATAATTTGAATTGTAACAGCTCTAAAAGAAAGAGTGAAACAAGGAAAATACCCATTCCATTAGCTTTATCCTCCAATTAACAACCTCTTCCTCAATTGTTTTATCAAGTTCTGCATAGAATCGAACACTATTTCGATATTCGATTCCGACCCAACTTCAATGTGTTGTTCAGGCGCGTTCAAATTCAAAATAGTAAAAAATTTAGACTTTTCTTAAAATATTTGTGAATATGTAAAAACCCTACCTGAAAGTGACTCCAATTAGATGATGGTAACATTGTTACTTCGTGGAACTGTTGAAGCGAGAAATATAACATCTTTCTTGACAATCTAATGCCCATATTGGAAGATGAGTTCTTCAACTTGATCAGTTCTTCAGCTCTCTCTTCAGCTTGACGCGTTCTACAGTGAAGTGAAAGAGAGCATCTTTTTGTCTTAATATTTTTATTATTTATTATTAATGTTTATTTTTATGGCCAATTAAAATGGAAGAGTTAAAATTATTGGAGGGAATATAAAATTTTGGTGAAAATTTTAAGGCTACACTTATAATGTGTTGTTTTTACAATGATAAAAATAGTACACTTTAAAAGTATGGCCACATATGTAAAAAATTGTTGCCAATTGTATCATATTGTAATAACACTTACAAAGTGTAGCTTATATCATTAAAAAGTACGTTTTTCAAGTGTTGCTAATATTATCGTTGCTAAAAGTTAAAAAATAATGCTATACTTTAAAAGCGTTCCAAAAAATACTTTAGGCAACACTTTAAAAGCTTAGTTCAGAATTAGTGTGGCTGTAGACCTAAAATGGTGTAGTGCCTGCAACTACTATTAACTTTGTAACCTCATGGTATAGTGTGTGTCGGATCTAGTTCTGAATCCTATAATTATGTGACTACCTTTTTGTTATTTACTGTTCCAGCCTAATTATGGTTAAACTTTCCCCACGATATTAACCATTAATATTTTCGCCAAATTCACCGCCTAAATCTGGCTTTGTATTGAATCCTACATGGTTTTGTAAATCCGTTATTTTTTTAATCAAGAAATTTGTTGATGCATTATTCTTTGTTTGTCTATTGCAGGTTGGAGGCACTGGTGGCAATTCTTAAGGTTCAACCAAGACTATTTATTTGAAGCAAGAAGATCATAACTAAATGAGGAAAAAATTCTAAGTTATAGTCGAGTCAAAATCTTGAGTTAAATCTGAACTTTTTATTTTTTTATGATCTTATTTTATCACCATTTCTAATCAACGTAAAGTGATATTCATCCATAGGTTCATTCACAATCTTCTATTCTCCATTTGACTCCAACAAGGATGTTAGAGTTCTGATCCCAATTTAGCAAGTTTTTCCTTGAATATTTTCTACTGTATTTTGGGGCTTCCACTTAATCTGTAGTTTCCAAATTATTAACTTCTATTTTGTGGTAAAAGTAAGCTACTTTATCTCTTAAACTTGAAAGATTATCAGTTTTTACAAGTTGTATAACTATTGTGTTATCTTCAATGCCAGGATAATGGTTGCTGCTGCATTATTACTTGTTTGCCTATTGCAGGTTGAAGGCACTGGTGACTATTCTTAAGGTTCGACCACAACTATACATTGCCATATGGAAGAAGAATCCCATAAAGAAATCTCTTTTGCATTTTTACGTGGATCCAAGTAATTTGTAGGTAATAAAAATTCCGACAGATCCCTTTACAGATAAGTATCTTATTTAGTTATATCATAGTGCGATTTTCGGTTCATTATTAAACTTTCATAGCTTTGCATGTTTGTAAATATAAAGAACAGTACTTCTTTTTACTGTGAAACAAAACACATGCTAGAATATGTAAGTGTAAGTTATAATCATTAGGATTCTAGCTATTGAAGTTGTCAAAGGGAGAAAAAAGATAGTGTTGTAGTGTTGTTGTTACACTATCCCTAAAGTAATAAATGTGTATATTATCACTTGTGGAACTCGATGCACATTTTAATTTAGCTCTACCTTTAGTCCTCTACATTGATTCAAGCTGATAGTCATTTAGAATGACCAAATATCTTGGTATTCTATGGGATCTGCTATTTTCTGAGACGTGCTACTTTTACTGAATAATATAGTGCTTGATGTATCGTATATACTCTCGTTGTTAGACATATTTCGTTCTGGTTGTGCCATAATTTTTCTAGGTTACATTGGCATCAGAATTCTGAAATGTTGTTGGTCCCTTGAGATTCTAGAACAAAAAAAGCATTTAACTCCACTTTGTCTAGTTTTTCTTCATTCAACTCATTCCTTGTTTTGTTTGTCTATGTATCAAGTGGTGAAGGTAATTTTCCCTAGTATTTAATCTGATCTATCTCCTAATGTATATGTTCAGTCTCTTCAGCATCCTTCAAAAAGAGTATCTACCAAACTAACTACCTACCGCATATTTATCAATCAGTGATCAATAAGCTGATAATAATCCCTATTGCATACTCCTCTATACTAGCTTACCCATTATCTTTTTTATAGTATTAGTATTATTAAAATTGATAGGAGCCTTACAATATTACTTCTGTGAACAAAAATAGTTGTGAAGAGTGTCTTTAAAGTCTCTAGCTATTTAGTTGATTTGTTTTTAGCATAAAAAATATTCATACCAGAATAGTCTTTTGTGACGCGTATAAGGGACATAAAAGACTAAATGTTGTCATTTTTACAGTGAATACTCTCCAATTATGCACTTCCACAACTTTATTGTTATGAATTGGCTTGGCTTACTGTGAATGTAAGTATATTAAATACATGATTTATGTCACTAACTTGTAATTTTATTTACAATGTGCAGGAAAACGTCGATAATTGAATTTGAATTGTGGCTAAAAGTCGAAAAGTCCAAAAGTAAACTCGATCTATTGTAGTGAACGACGAAGAGTTTTTGTACTATTGTCATATGTATTTGAATGCATTTGGTTTTGTGGAATTTATTGATACTAGTTGTCCGAGACATGTTTCTCGAAGTTTATCTGAAATATGTTTCTTCAATTTAATTATCAGTTAATTTTGTGCTTTGTATCACTTGTATATTTAATTTTTTGATTATCTAATATATGCAAATAAAAATTATTATTATTAAAAATAAAAAATTGTGGCTACAAAATTCTACAAAACATTGCCACACTTTAAAAATGTTGTTGTAGGACGTCCAAGAAAAGTTACACTTTATAAGTGTTGTTATAAATGATATATAAAGGAAACACTTTTAAAATGTGACCAATAATAAGGAAAAGGCAACACTTTTAAGTGTAGTATAATATAAAAAGGTGTTGCTAATGAATCACTACAAAGCGTGCCCTTATACCTCTTTGACTACGCTTTATAAGTGTAGCTGTGATGGCTACATTTAAAAAGTGTTCCCTAATGTCAAAGTTACTATTCTTTTGGCCACCCCCTAAAAAGCGATTCCTAAAGTCCAAAAGTGTGGCCTTTTATCAAAAACCACACTTTTTGCTAGTTTATGCTACACTTTATTAGGGTGATCGTAGGCCTAAAATGGAGTAAGGGGACCCATGAGCTTCCTCAAGGATCTGTTTCCTCAAACCATCTACATAGGGAAGACACAACCTTCCTTAATAACTAAAAGACACCTGCCCCCCAATGAGAATTACTCATTAAGCTTCCCGAGAACCTATTCCTTCAACTCCATCAATGGTTGATCAAGATGTTGTTTGGACTTCACCTCAACTACCAAAGATGACTCGGAGTTATGATGGATCATAAAACTATATTCGAAGAATCTTCCAACGTCACACCCAATATAGCCAATTTTCGAGCATCTTTATTAGGTCCTTCTTGGCTTCATCTACATGAGATACAATACCCATGGATAAACGACTTAGAGCATCTACAAACACATTGACCTTTTCGGGGGTGATTGTGAACACTCATGTCGTAATCCTTCAACAATTCCAACCACCTTCTTTGTTGGAGATTTAACTCCTTTTGAGTAAACACATATTCAAGACTCTTGTGGTCAGTATACACATCAACATGAACACCATACAAGTAATGCCTCCATATCTTCAAGGCAAGTATTACGACCACTAATTCAAGATCATGAGTTGGATAGTTTCTGTTTTTCACCTTAAGTTGTCTAGAAGCATAGGCTACCACCTTCCCGTGTTGCATAAGCACACACCCTAAACCCATTCGGGATGCATCCAAATATACAACGAAGGCCTTTGTACCCTCCAGTAAAGTCAACACTGGAGCAGAATTAAGCCTATATTTAAATTTTTGGAAGCTTCTCTCACATGCCTCCGACCACTCAAATTTCTTACTCTTTTGGGTTAACATAGTCAAGGGAGATGTAATGGACACAAAACAATCCACAAACCTCCGATAATAACCTACTAGAACCATGAAAGTCCTAATGTCGGTTGGAGTCAATGGTCTATGACAATTCTTGACCACCTCGATTTTCCTTGGATCAACCTCAACTCCCTCATTATATATGATATGACCAAGAAGCACCACCAACCTCAACAAGAACTCACATTTACTATACATGGAAAATAATTGGTTCTCCTTAAGAACTTGTAACACCACCTTCAAATGATCCATGTGGTCACCCTCATTTTTTGAATATACCAAGATGTTGTCAATGAAGACAATGACAAATGAATCTAGGTAAGTTCGAAATGCTCTATTCATGAGATCCATAAATTCCGGCGGGGCATTTGTGAGACCAAAGTACATTACTAAGAACGCATAGTGACCATATCTAGTCTGAATTGTCGTCTTTGATATATCCTCACCTCTTACCCTAAGTTGGTGATACCCTAATCTCAAGTGAATCTTAGAAAAGTAGCTTGCCCCTTGGAGTTGATCAAACAAGTCGTCAATTCGAGGGAGATGATACTTGTTCTTAATAGTGACTTTATTGAGTTTGCGGTAATCAATGCACATCCTAAAGGACCATCCTTCTTATTCACAAACAATATCGGAGCACCTTATGGAGAAATTCTCTGTCTAAGGAAGCAATTGTCTAGTAAATCTTTGAGTTGAGCATTCAACTCTTTCAATTCGTCCTGAGCCATCCGATAAGGAGGAAGTGAAATACAATTTGTATCTGATAAAAATTCGATACCAAAATCAATTTCCCGTTTGGGAGGAATACTGGGAATATCATCAGGAAAGACCTTTCGAAATTTGCTCACTACGGGGACCGACTCAATGAGAGGAATTTTAGACTTTAAATCTTAGAATCTTACTATATGGTATAAACACTCTTTAGAGATAATTTTACAAGCTTTCAAACAAGAGATGATACGACCTCTAGGAATAGAATTTCCCCCCTTGCACTCTAAAACGGGCTCATTTGGAAAGTTAAACTACACCACCCCTGTTCTACAATCTATATAGGCAAAGCATGCATGCTACCAACACATACCCAATATGACATCAAAATCAAACAGATCAAGTTCTACTAGTTCAACATAAGTAACTCTATTGGGAAACATTATAGGACAATTTCTATACACCTTCTTTGCAACAACTATGGCTGGCAGCGGTACCGGAATTGGATGAACCGGTCCACTAAGTTCCGAAACCGGGACAAAGTTGGTACTGTGCGAACCGGTACCGTTCCGAAATCGGGACCGGACCGTATCGGTAAAACGGTAAAATTTGTCCTGTTCCATCCCGGTACGGAAGGGAACCGGTAGTATACCGGACCGGTAACCGGGACGGACCCGTAGTAAAAAAATTTAATTATTTAAAACTTAAAGATTTACTTTTTTTAATTGAATATAATTTTTATTATAATAATTAAAAAATTAAAAATTTAAATTTCAAACTTTAAAAGTTAATTTTATTTATAAATTTCAAACTTTAAAGTTATAAAATTTAAATTTCAAACTCTTAAAGTTTGAAATTTTTAAATTCAAACTTTAAAGTTTAAATTTAAAATTTTCAAACTTTTAAAGTTTCAAATTTAATTTTTATAAACTTTAATGTTTGGAAATTTTAAATTCAAACTTTAAAGTTTGAAAATTTAAAATTCAAACTTTTAAAGTTTAAAAATTAAATTCAAATTTTTTTAAGTAATAAAATTTAAATTTCAAACTCTTAAAGTTTGAAAATTTTAAATTCAACTTTTAAAGTTTGAAATTTTTAAATTCAAACTTTTTAAGTTTGAAAATTTTTAATTCAAATTTTAAAGTTATAAAATTTAAATTTCAAACTCTTAAAGTTTCAAATTTTTAAAATCAAACTTTAAAGTTATAAAATTAAAAATTGACAATATTAAATATTAAATTTAATACAACAATATTAAAAAACAAATTAAGGCGAATAGCTTATATTTTTATTAATATTTATTTGATATTAAAATTACATTTACAAAAATATTAGTAGAGTATTAAAAGATTTAATCTACGCAGCCATCTTCTAGGAAGGGTTCTGTTTGAATTAAATCTCGAATTATCATACTTTTACTAATAGTTGGCGCCATCATATAAATCCCTTCGTAAATCATTCAACATTTCTTTAGTAATATGTTCGGGAAATGGTTGAATAAAAAGATCTTCCATTGCTTCAATCCCGTCGTCACTGTAATCTTGCATTACTTCATCAACGTCATCTTGAGATTTGGTCGGTAGTGGTTCACGACCCAAATTTCTTCTCTCGGCATTAATATAATTTTTTAATAATACCGATATATCCAAGCTGTCGGCTGCTAGTGAATGCCTATGTTCTCCAAGTTGAAACCTTGCTGCACTAAAGACGCCTTCCAAAGCTACCAACGACGCTTGCATTGCTAATATATCTCGAGCCACTGGTTGTAGTTTTGGAAATCCTTTGCCGCGATTTCTCCACCATGCTAGAATATCTTCAGTAGGTTCTGTATTTTGATTAACATAGGCATTAAAATCATTTCTATTATCGTGAGAAAGTTCAAGATAATCCTGTAAATAATCATCAATATTATTTTCATCAAATCTACTCCTAGAGCTCTGAGGTTCATTTTTACTTGATAAATTTATATTAGCATTACATAAATCATACAATTTTCTAGCTTTAATTTTATGCTATCTTTAACTTGTTGACAACTAGGAATTTCTTCTAATACATCATTAATATTTAAGTTAAAGTACATTTTTTAACCATTTTTGATGCATCTACATCTTTATACTGAGGGTTTAACAAACATGCAGTTAAATAAATTTGAGGAATAGGAATATAATATTTTTTAAATTTTAGAATCATTTTTTTAGTGGTTTGTTAAAATCTTGGCTTATTTTCAAATTTATATAATTTAGAAGAAAACATACAAATATCAGGCAAAACAATACAAATTGATGCACTATAAAGTACAGATATTCTTTTTGTAGTTAAGTAAAAAACTTTTAGGAAATCTATAAGTTCATATATATCACGCCAATCATTATCATCTAGTCTATATGTCATATCAGAATTTTGAGCATTCCAAACCATTTGTAAGGGTATTCGATATTCATAAGCGACTACAAGCATTTCATATAAAGTATTCCATCTAGTAGCCACTGTTTTTGGAATTTTTCTAGGTGGAAGATTATTTTTAAAACAACGATTTTGAAAATCTTTATGCCTAGACTTAACTTGACATTTAAATATAAAATGACATGCATTTTCAACTTTCGTACATCCGTTATCATACATATGTACACCATCTCTAACTATCAAATTATATATATGTGCAGTACACCTAATATGATAATTATCACCACAGAAAAGACAAAGTGTAGGTTTTAAATATTCAACAACAACATTATTACTTGAAGCATTATCTAAGGTTATACTACTTATTTTATCACATATTCCATAACTTTGTAAAATATCTAAAATAGTTTAAGCAATATAACTCCCGTTTTTTCGCATTTGACAACATTTATAACCTAAAATTCTTTTTTGCATATACCAATTTTCATGAATCCAATGTGCAGTAACAGTCAAATAATCGTTACTGTTTCAGAAGTAATAGATATTTTACAAGTATTATAATAAAATAAACAACAAAGATATTAAAAATGTTGTGCATGATAATCAAATGCAACCTTTTTTTTATTGTATTTCTAGCAAAACCTTTAAAATTTGGATTATATACAATTTGATTATAATGTATAAAACCTGGATTTTCAGCAAAACTAAATGGCAAACCCATAACACATATCATTTTAGCTAATTCTTCAAGATCTTTTTCTCTACTATATGAAAGTGGTAAACTAGAGCCAGAAACATACGACGGATTTAATTGTGTTTGCATTATGTTAGAGCCGCCTACTCCTACATTTTCAGGAGGGGGGGGTACCATTTTTTTTAGCTTCTGCTACCGCTTTAGCATGTAAAAATTCATTTTTACAACAAGACATTAAATGGCTACTCAAATGTCCCATCCCGCCAGATTTACCAACAGTTTTATGATTTAATCTATGTTTACATTTATTACAAATAGCTTGTGTTTTATATTTGTTTTGTGTCATAAATTTCCAAACAATTGATTTTTTAACACGTTCTACCTTAGGCCTAGGATGTACGGGGGGAACAGGGGCAGAACAACGAAAAAGAGCGGGACTGGGAGTATTAGTAGCCGTAGGTGGCTCAGTTTCATCATCATCATCAAAAGTAGGTGTATCAGTATAATTATCAATATCATTATCATTATCATTATCACTAGGCAAATCCTCATCAAAATTACCAAAGCAACGTTGTAAATGTTCATGATAAGGATCTAATCCTGAATTACTATCAATATTAAAAATCGTATTATCAACATATGTATAATCATCCGTATTTATTCTTAATATAGTAGATTTTTTAGTGTTTTATTTAGAAGAACTACCAGTTTTTGCATTATCGGAGGATGTAAAGTTACACATATTTTTTACACGCTCTAACACACTTTTTTCCCCTTTCCTTTTTGAACAGTATTTTTATTGAAATCCATATTAAAATATTAAATGTGAGATTATATATAATACGAAAAATGTAATGCAAATAAAAAATCACAAAATAAATAAATAATTATTTAAATATAAATGAAATGTAAAATAAAAGTTAGAACGAATGTACCGAACGTCTACTTAAAAAAGTACACGTTTATGACCGCCGAAAGCCGAATGTTGAAAGTTAAAAATTGAATTTTGAAGCTCCAAATCTAATTTCCAAAAACCAAATAAGGCAACACCGGAATTTGAGATACAATATATTAGAGAATTAGAGATTAGAGAGTGGAGAGTTGAGAGAGTAGAAGATGAATAGATGATTTTGTGATTTAAAAGAATGAAATTTAGGGGTATTAATAAGTAAAAAAAATTGTCTAAAGTGTAATTTTTAAAACATCAGGGTATTAAAAAGTTTGGGGTGGGGTAGGACTTGCATTGGCTGAAATTTGACTCAAATAGCCGTTGGGGGGCCCACTAGACGTTACCCAACGGCTATAAAAAAATATATTTTTTTTAAAAATAAAATAAAAATTGACCAGACCGGATCGGACCGAACTGGACCGGTAATTTCCAAAACCGAGAAAGACCGGTAAATCTCGATTTTCATTTCGATACCTGTCCCGGAACCGGAAAGAAGGTCTATAACTTTACTAACAGGTATCGAATCGGTACTAATCGAACATGTAATCGGGAATTATTGGTTTCGCTGCCACCCTTAGAAACAACCGACTCACCCATGGGGGTAGACACCATAAAAGGTTCATTTAGAATATCGGGTAAGATATCATGTTTCTTAGCTATCACGGGAGTAACAAAAGATAATGTAGTGCCCGGATCAAGTAAAGCGTATACATAAATGTAGAAGACTTTCAACATACTGGTCACCACGTGGGGAAAAGTCTCTTGCTCAACTCTCGAGCGGAGAGCAAGAAGTGATTCTTCTTCGGAGCATTATTTGAACCACTTGCTTGATCTTGACAACTACTCTTTTTTTGACCCTTCAAATTAGGGAAATCCTTAACCTTGTGGCCACTGTTACCACAACTAAAGCAATTTCCCCTTCCCACTAGACATTAACCAAGATGAACCTTTTCACACTTGGCACAAGTAGGCTTCTTGTTCGGTGAACTAGTATCTCTTCTCTTTTTAGGCTTAACCCTATCATCCCTAACCTTGAGGAACTTGGAAGGAACTTTATTTGAAGCCCACTTCTTAAACCTAGGTTTGTCTTGAAACTCAATCCTACCTTTTGAAGAACCACCCTCAAAAGATCGTGCCTTCTTGGCATATCTACTCTTCCTCTTAGCCCTTTCCTCTTTCACTTGTTGAGCATAAACCATGAGAAAAGAAATGTTCATATTGTCATGTAGCATATATTAATGACATTCCTCTTGCAATTCATATGAAACTCGCGACACGAAATGGTTCATTTCATCTCTAGAGTTGAAACGAAAGAAGGAGCATATTTTGACTAGTGAATTTCAAGGAGTATTCAAGCACACTCATACCTCCTAAACGAAGGTTGATGAACTCCACCACTTTAGCTTCCCGCTTCTCCCTAGGAAAGAATATATCAAGAAAATCCTTCTTGAACACCTCCCAAGTCACCGGTCCACCACTTAACAGCATATTATCCCTCTATTGAACATACCGAGTTTGGGCCACATCTTTGAGTTGGTAAGTGGATAACTCGACCTTCTTTCACTAGCAGACAACCCCATAACATAGAGAATTTTGTAGATTTCATCAATGAACTCTTGGGGGTCTTCTTAAACCATGGACCCATAAAAATCCGAGGGATGCATCCTAGTGAAATCCCTTAGATGGGAGTTCATGGTAGCTACTTGTTGGTTTACTCGAGATACAGCCTCCCGATTAGCTTGGGCCGTCATGGCTTGAGCTTGAGTAGTGGCGTTTGTGCTTGGGTAATAGTGGCTTGGGCCATTTTGAGAAGAGAAGATTGGATGGAACCATCCGTGAAAGGAGGATCAAGCAGAGCTTGGTCATCACTCATATCTTCATCAAGAGGAGAGACTTGATCACCACGGGAGAAGCTCCCACATTAGCAACCTCTCCATCTAGTCTTTGTACTGCATCCCATCTAGTATTCGTTGCCTATAATCAATAAGAGGATTAGATGCAAAAGCACATAGAGATAATATCTAGAGGCACGATATTCGACTTCAAAGAAAGTGAAAGATTCCTAAGCATCAAGTAGATTGCTATTCATAAGTGTGGTGCGCTTCACAATTATAAATACAAACCTACATAGACGTGGTTGAGAGAGACATCGACTCAAAGATATTCAACCTCATTCTCTGATACCAAGTATGTCACATCCGGAATACCCCCTAGACATAACCAGCGTCGTAGTCCTCTTTGAGGACTAAGACTATCCTATTAGCTTACATCATTACATTCATAGGTCAAAATTAGCGGAAATTTAAAACTTTTTACTACTTTTACATTGAGGTTTTCATAGACCTCTACATATACGTAATATATATATATATATATATGTATGTATGTATATATATATATATCAAGTATACATAGACCCTTCATATAGGAATATTACTTAGTCTTCTAATTTTATTTAACATAAATATATAGAACATAACATAGTCTCAAATAGTCAACTCATCTCATAACCATCTAATAAGAGCATATCAAATTGGGCCTAGCCCATACATCAACGAAACAAACCACATATAGGTCATACAATGTTTAATATCCAAATGAAAGGGAAAGAGCATAAGAGTCTGAAACTAAAAACAACATTAAAGGATTGACAGTGACATTGCCCTCGGAAAGTGAGGACATACCCAACTTGGATGATCAAGAATTTCACATCTTCTTCAAAGTCGTCTTCAAAAGTCTTCAATGAACGTAACCTAAAATGTAGGGGTAAAGGAAAGAATGGGGTTAGTACACCACTTGTACAATGTATGAGACCATATGCACACATATCATGAAAGCATGCTTAAAGAGGACATTTCATTAAGTATGCAATTTACATTGAAAGCCTTTTTGCATAAAGAGGACATTTCATTAAGTATGCAATTTACATTGAAAGCCTTTTTGCACATTCAACAAGACTATACCAAATCAATAAGACATAGTCATTAAGTCATGGGCATGTACATCACAATACCAAAAACATTAAAACTAGTCAAGTCAACATGCATATCATGTAATTGAATACATAGTCAAGTGACTCTATCATCAAGTCATAAATAACCACAAGCATGAATAGGTTTTCATTATAAGATAACTAAAGTAAGACAATTACCCATGAACCCCTATTAAGTCAACAAGTGCAATGACCAAGCAAAGCCCCATTACCTTAATCAAGTAACCCAACAAGAATCTTGACAACATCCCACTTCACATAGCATGACATTTAGGAGTACATATCATCATAATTTAACAATATAGACCAACACATATTCATGGTGACACAAATAAACATATAGTATCAAGAATATGCAAGTTCATCATATACATATCATGTATCATCATAATCATATATATACATAATATCAACCTCCTCAAGTTACCTTGAAGGCAAACTAGTGCAAGGCATAGGTAGAGTCCCATAACCCTACCTAAGCTAAGTCAACCTCTTTAGTCACCCTAGTTGGTTTGTTCTTCATTACTTCATTTTATTTTAGGAAACACTTTCCTTAACCGACATAGACCACAAGATCTAAGTGAGGAATCTAGTGTTGTAAAACCTTAAACTGAAGGAAGGTGGTTTATCAGCCAAAGTAAAACCAAACATAAACCTAGCTTTTTAGGTTGAACCACTAGCTAGTCTTCCTATGGGGGAAACATAGTTCAAGAACTAAGAGATAGGTTAATCCCACTACAAAACACTTGGAAATTGGGGCCTCCTCTCATGGGAATCCAATGGATGAGTATCCCTCATAGGGAGTCAACACCTTATGTGGAACTATAGGGTGAATCTTCCTGTATGGAAAGTCATCAACTCCCATTGTCAAGTTCACTCGGTACTAAGATAAGTCCCTTTTGAAATTTGTTTACTGCGTTTATTTATCATCATAACATAATATACGTCATAGGTTCTAACCTTTGTATAAACATCGTCATCATCATATCTCAATAAGAATTGCATAAGTATTGTCCTTTCAATACAATTCATATAGTTGAGGTTAGAGCATTAACATTTTCATATCACTTCATAATAAGGCACATTGGTAAATCATCAGCATCCTTATAACATTTACATCTTAGTCAACACCTCACAAATCATAGTCAATACACTTCAATTTAACATTATACCAACCCTATCAATCTTAACATAAGGTATACTTCAATGTAATATCATCACTTAATCACAATAAAAGTAAAGAGTTGAGATCATAAGACTTACCAAGTCTCCTTCATAAGTCATCATCAAGGTCTTTCCATAAACCCTTACTCAACCCAATTAGGGTGTAGTATCATCATATAACCATAACCAATATGATAACAATGACAATTGAATCACTATATCACAATTCATCACTAGTTCATCGCTTAAGATAATATACTTAGGTCAAATTCATCACATACTTCAGAACCTAGATCAACTTCTCAAGAACTAGCATGAAAGGACTATGATTCATCCTAATTTATTTGTAATTGATACAAAAACATCATCTAATAGTAATTCAACCAATAATTATTTCAATTTAGCCAATACAACATAATTCATATTAAGATCACAACCTAGGGTTTAGGAGTAAAGGTCATCTTCTACAAACTAGACCAATTCATCAAGGTATATCATATTTAAGTTATAATACACGTTAATTATTCATAATATCAAAAATAAATCATAAAAAATAGATTCATAGCATCAATTTCGAGATTGGATGAAGCCCACTTGAAAACTCAACTTTTTAAATCAATTTGATGGAACCTTTCGAGGAACAAGGTCTCAAAGGTGAAAGAGATCCCATACTTTTCTAATTGATGAATATAGATGTAGGAAATCTAAACTTATAATCACTTGAACCACCTCTAGCTTGGTCTTCAATAGGGGTTTCTTTGGGAGAGAGAAAGAAGATAGAAGGAAGCGAGTTTTGAGTTTGGGAATTATGAGTTTAGGTTAGTCTAATTAGGTTAGGGTGTTTATATAGGTATTTAATTAACTTAATTAGAACTCACTAAACCCATAAATAATTAACTAACCACATAATCAATTGATTTAACCCAATTAAAACAATGCAGAAGATCACAACCCTCACAGGCGAGACCCCGATTGACGGTCTGTCTGTGTGTCGACGGTCACTGTTCCCCCTATATGCTGCACTCCGTAGTTTGATTCAGATACTGGTACAAATGTAAAATTATCCAAAATGTATAAGCGTTGGTTGAGGGATGACATCTACGCCCCATTGATTCCCCTCATAGGTGCACACTGCCCAGATAGTCTTTGACTCCAAAATGCAAGGGTTCTCCTCAAGGGCCCTTGGTTAGCCCTTGGGGAGTTGTGCTTGGATGTTTCAACTGTGAATCAACTTTAATAGATGTTATACACCATTCAACCAATTTTCATCATTTTTCAACTCCTAAAATCTAGTCAAATAGGCTAAGACACACTAGTACCTCATTGAACTAGTTTCTGGACGTCATGGACGTTCTTGGATTTTTTGGTTTTCGGACTTCCTTAATTACGTATATTCATTAAAATGTACCTTAAAACAGTGTATAAACCTTATGAAACTTATTCTAGGCTCTAGAACACGTCTTTTATTTTTAAAGTCTTACATATGTCTTATGTTGACTAACCATTTAAGATTTGCTTACTATTTGGTGCTAGCTTTCATACTTTGTACATTTGTACTGACGCATATTTCCAATATTATAACCAAATATAGGGTTGGATCTTTAAGTTTCTATTGAAGGATAAAGCTTCAAGATTTAAATGATCGAACATCTTATTGAGTCCTCATAGCTTCAAGGATAACATCCACTTAACTTTACATCACATAGCATTATTATTAAAACTTTTTGTGCGCTGCATAAAAAATAATTTTATGCTTGAGTGTTAAATATATGGTCTTAAGACAAAAAAGATTTAGAAATGAATTCTGTTTGCAATTTATGATAAATACTTCGATTGTATATCTTAAAGTCTTAATATTATGTTATTATTATGCTAACAGTTAGTATGAGACTCTTTTAGGGGCAAGTACATTGTGTTACGACTTCGAGGGTGCTCACATGTTGTGAAAGATGCATTCTCTAATGTTTAGTGCATTATTAGAGGCGTGGGATTTAAATAGTATATGTATGGAGACTTTTATGTTATTTAATAGTGTGGAAGATGTTCCTCGATAACTCTTGTTGGATCGGTCCTATTGGAGTTACCATGTCCTCAGGGTTATTCTTTTTAGCTGGGCTGAGAGAATATTGCTAGCAGGGTAGACTTGTGATTTTGGGTGACTACCATTGGGCCTCTCTTTCAAGCTGGGCTGGTAGTGTGCTGCTGGCTAGGTGTTCCAGGTGTCTCTTTATAACTGGGTTGGAAGCTGTCTGTATGATGGGACGACTCATGATATTAACCTCACCTTGGGTCCCATTTTCTAGTGGGCTAGGAGTGGACTTTTTGGGAAGGTGCCCCTTAGGGTCAGTCTTTCTAGCTGGGCTGGGAGTGTAGTGCTGACAAGGTGGATTCTGATGGATTGTCTCTATTATTTTGGGCTTGGATCAAGATTTCTTCTTTCTCAATAGGCATAGCTATTTTGTGTACCTATTGGGCTTATGGGGGTTCTTTAAGGTTTTACTTAACCTTACGCAAGATTTTACCTTCTAGTCTTATAGGGCTCTAGTTAGGTTTAGTTTAGTTGTACTTATTTTATTTCCAGTATGCTCGTGTGCTTTCTTTTTGTATCCACTTTTACCTCTCTATTTCCAAAGTATATAATTTCTTATTCTTCTTACCTTTTTTACTCACTCGGCCTTTGATGCCTACCGAGTACTTCTTTTTTTGGTAGTCATGCCACACTTTGTATATACTTCATGATGGGGATCCCAATACGGTGATTAGTTCCATCCTTCTTTTGTAGATATGACTCAGGGACAAGGGTGAGAACTTTGCGTTTTGGGTTTGTATTCTCTCCTTCTTTTGTCTTCGCTTTTCTTGTTGTTTCTCAGACACGCTTTGTTGTAGTGAACTTTTTGGAGTTATACTCCTTATTAGATAATTTTTTACTAGTGACCTCCATGTTTTGGAGGGATTTCTCCAAATATATATTTTGATTAGTTCTAGCCTTCTTTTACAGTTGTGACTTGGAGATGAGGGTAAGAACTTGGTGTTTTATGTTTGTCTTATCTACTTATTTTATCTGTGTTAGTCTTGTTGTCTTTTAGACATGCTTTTTTGTGGTCCACTTTTGGGACTTGTACTCCTTATTAGATACCTCTGTACTGGTGACTTGCATATTTTATCCTTTTTTATATTATTGTTTTCACTAGTTTCTTCCCTTACGCTCATTACTTGATGTCTTGGGTTAAGAGTTGGTTTACGTACTGGTGGGGTATAGTAGATGCCATCATGACTCGATAAATCAAGTCGTGTAAAGTTGGTATTAAAGGTCGAGGTTCATCAATACCACTTGTACTGAGCTAATGTCTAGTAAATTCCTTCGGATCAGTGCAGAGACATCCATAACTTATCTTTGGGAGCCTATATGATGTCTTTAGGAGGATTTTCTCTTTTGTTTCACTTTCGTGAAACATATATCATATTGGTTCCTTGAAACTTCACTCTTTTCAATCTTTTGTAGGATGAATCTCTCGCGAGGTGGAGTGGTCGGGGTTGATGCACCTAGGACTGAAGAAGGAGCTCCAGCTTAGGGTAGAAACCGACCCCGAGATCAAAAGAGGACGTTCAATAGAAGGTAGCAAACCTTTCAGTAGCTCATATACCAGATCTTTTGGTAGGTCCAGGGTTAACTTATCCACCACCAAGATAAGTTTTGAGTCTATATCTCTAGGCTGCTATTGCAAATCTCTTTGGTGTTCTTGGAGGTATGCAGCAAGCACCCTCCCCAGCTACACCAACATTAGTACCGCAGGATCATCCTACAGTGAGAGAGTCTCTTGTCTAGGTACCATTTGAGAGAGCAAAGCCCTTAACAGCGGATAGACCTATGCAACTCGAGCACCAGAAGATAGTTGGTTTCTCACATTTACACTAGTGAGTTTTTCTAGGGGGTGGGTGAGGATGGCCACGAGTTTCTTACTACTTATCATATGAGGCTTGACACTTCGGGTCGAGCGGAGTATAGAGGGGTTGATTTCATTTCTTACCAGCTAGATGGGCCCATAAGGCAGTGGTGGCGCACGTTAATGTATACTAGGCAAGTTTGATCTCCACAAGTGCCATGCGATACGTTTTCTAAGGCCTTCTTTACCAAGTTTATACCATGTAGCATCAAGGACCACCTCAGGAATCATTTTTGCAGGTTGGGGAAGGGATCTATGTCAGTGAAAGTGTACGAGACTAGGATACATATTTTATGCCGTCATACTGAGAGGATATTACCTATAGAGGAGGAGAGAGTTTGGTGCTTTATTCATGAGTTAAGATTGTATCTTTAGCTTGAGAACTAGTCCTTTGTTTCTGTGGGTTGATATTTTTTAGATGCAGTTTACTATGCATGTACTACAGAGAATCTTCGTCGTGATGCACAAGGTTGCAGCGAGAAGAGGGCTAGGCACGAGGGCAATTACACTGACTCACACCCTAGGTCTAGGGATTATCATGACATGATCAAATGACAATTTTGATAGGTTCAATCTAGACAGCCTACCCAAGCATGCCTTCAAAAATCATATAGTGGTCGGAGCAAGGCAAGTTTGAGTTAGGGACATGTGCTATTTCAGTCTAGTTTTTCAATTAATGGTGGACATTCTTCTAGGAGTCACCATTAATAGGGTTTTTATGAGTGTGGTGAGAGGGTTAATTAGTCCAAGGACTAGCCTCAACATAGTCGGATTTCTCCTGCTCCTTAGGCAGCTCCCCCAGTATTACCATCACCTCCAACTAGAGGTTGTGGTCAGGTTCAGGACCGTAAATGTAGTCATCAGGTTTTATGGGGTTGTCCCTAGAAAGGCAGGTGACTAATAGGTCTCATGGTTAAGGAAGAATAAAATATTCCCATTTCTATATAGCTTCAAGGAGGGCGGAGGCTAAGACATAAGATGATGTGATCAAACGTACAATTCTTGTATGCTAGTAGCCCATCTTGGCTTTATTTTATCTGAGCTCTACCTTTTCATATATTTATATTTACTATGCATCTTACTTAAGTATGATTTATGAGCCTCTAGTAGCGCTATTTCGTGTGTAAACCCCTGTGGGTGAGTATTAAATAGTTGATTAGGGATATCTATATTTTTTTGTTAATATGAGAGGTGTGAAACCCTGGATGACCTTATTACTTGACATGGTTGATTTCGACGTGATTATGGGCATGGATTGGTTATTCCCTTGTCAAGCTTTTTCAGAATGCTTCTCTAAGAATATTACCTTAAACATTCTTAGTATTTATTCGGTGGTGTGGCAGGGCTTGCGTAGTGCACACCAATTGGGATTATATGTTTAATTCACGCTAGGAGGATAGTTGCTAAAGGATTCTTATCTTATTTATTTAGCTTATGTTCTTGATATGAGTAGGCAGGTCCGTCAAGTGGAGTCAGTTCTTATTGTTCATCACTTATTAGATGTGTTTCCTACTGACCTACATGGCCTATCCTGAGAGCGTGATATTGATTTTTCATTTAATCTTAAACTGGTAATCGACCTATGTCTATTCCATTATATCGGATGGCTCCCCTAGATATCAAGGAGCCTAGTGTTGAACTTGTGGACCTCTTGGTTAAGGGATTGAGCAGACCTAGTGAATCACTTTGGGATGCTCTCATTTCTTTTTGTAAAGAACAAGGATGGTACAATGCACATGTGCATTGACTATTGAAAGTAGGATAAGGTGACGGTGAAGCACTGATATCCTTTACCTAGGATTGATTATATATTTGACCAGCTACAAGGAGCTTCAGCATTCTATAAGATTTATTTGAGGTCTCGTTACCACCAATTAAGGATTAGGGTAGCGTACATCCTTAAGAATGCATTTAGGACCCGTTATTGTGATTATGAGATCATTGTGATGTCTTTTAGGTTGACTAATGCACCTACTTCCTTTATATACTTCATGAGACACGTGTTCAGGACCTATCTCTATTCATTCATCATATCTTCATTGATAAGATTTTGATATACTCACAGAGTCAAGATGATCATGATCAACATTTCAGAGTTGTGTTCTAGTGTTTGAGAGACCAATAATGTTATGCCATGTTCTCATAGTGCTTGTTATGGTTCGACTCTGTGCAATATTAGGGCACGATTTTTCCAAGAAGGGTGTTATGGTAAATCCGATGAATATTGAGGTTATTCATGAATGGGCTTGGCCCATCTTAGTTTTGAGATTCGGAGCTTCGTCATACTAGTAAGCTACTACAGACAATTTGTGGAGGGTTTCTCTACCTTTGCAGCACCTCTGACCTGGTTGATTCATGTTGAGGCTGGGTTTTTGAGGCTCAATGTGTTATTGACCACTTCTCCTTTATTGACTCTTCAGGTTGAGGGAGATGGCTTTAGTATTTGTTGTGACGCACCTGGTGTTATTTTGGTTGTATATTGATGTTGTGGGGACATGTTTTTCCTTATGTATCGATGCAATTTAAGATCTATGAGAAAAACTACCCCACAAATGACGTGGAGTAGGCGAGTGTAATTTTTACACTTATGATTTAGAGGCACTACTCGTATGGAGTTCGATGTGATATCTATACCAATCACATGAGTCTTTTAGTACATAATGAGCTAGAGGGACTTAATTTGAGGAAGCATTGTTGGATTGAGATCTTGAAAGACTATGACCTCTCTAATCTCTGTTATCTCGACAAGGAAAACGTGGTAGTGGTTTACTTTGGTTATGAGTATGGGTAGTGTAGCCTTTTTATATGTTGACGAACAGACCCTTCGCTTTGTACATTAAGTTCTTACCTAATAGCATGACTCAGTTGGATATCTCAGATTCTAGACGCGTATTAGCCAATATGGGGTTTTGGTCTTCATTGCTTAATAGGATCCATGATTTTCAACTTGAGGATAAGTCGTTGGTGTCCTTTAGATATTGAGTGTTAGTAAGTGATGGTGGTCTTGCTACCTTTGATCCTGATAGAGTGTTATGATTTTCTAGCCACATCTACGTTTCAAGATTTAGGGATCTGATACAGTTGATATATTTTGAGGCCCATAAGTCTAGATACTCTATGCATCTGGGAACAACAAAGATTTATCGTGATTTGAGGCAACATTAATGGTGGAATGGCATGAGGAGAGATATTCCTGAATTTATTTGCGATCTCTTGAGCACCCATCAGGTAAAGGGCGAGCAATTGAGGCTTGGTGGTGAGTTTGAGAGATTACCCATTCTGTAGCGGAAGTGGGACAACATTACTATGGGTTTTGTGGCTGTCCTGCCATGGACTTTTAGAGGCGTTGATAGTATTTGCGTCATCATTGATTGATTCCAAGTCAACATATTTTCTTCATATTTATTATTTATTTAGCGCCACGAGGTTTATTAGTATCTACCTTTGGGAGATGGTTTAACTTCATATGGTTCTAGTTTCAGGTTTTGAGTTCACATCTAGCTTTTGAAGGACCATTCAGGATGTGTTGGGCACTCGGGTTGACCTTTGCATAGCTTTCCACCCGCAAACTGATGTCTATTCGAAGTGTACTAATCAGGTCCTAAAGAAAATGTTTCGAGATTTTCCTTGGGAGTTTGGTGGTCGTTAAGACTATTTCTTGCCTTTGGCGGAGTTTGCGTATAAAAACAACTATCCTTCTAGCATTCAGATGGAATGTGAGAGTTATTAAAGATAGACTCAGGACGACCAAGAGTAGGCACCAACATTATGCAGATTGGAGGCATCAACCTTTGAGATTTCTTGTTGGTGATCGGGGATTCCTCCGTGTGTTGCTAATGAAGGGTGTGATGAGGTTTGAGAGGTGGGGAAATCTTAACCCTAGATACATTAGGTCTTTTCATATACACAGGATAGTTTGGGAGGTTGCTTTTGAGTTGCCCCTACCCTCATCATTTTCAGCCATCCACTCGGTTTTTCATATCTCTAAGTTACGCCGGTATATTCCTGATGATTCCAATGTGCTCCAGTGTGATGCAATTGAGTTTGATGACCATTTGACATTTGTAGTGGAGCAAGATATAGACGATTGCGGTCGAGAAACATTCCTATTGTTAAGGATCGAGACATCTTCCATTTAAGGAGGATACTTAGGAGACCGAACAAGAGATGCTAGAGCAGTTTCCAGACTTTCTTGAGCCTTCAAATACTTCTTAAAGAAAGTCAGTTTTAGTTGTGGATGATGTAATGACCTTCTTGGTTATTTCTGTGATTTGTCTTTTTTGTGTCGTTTGGAGTTTTCATGCAGCGACCCAAACTCATTTATGACTTCATGGAACTGATAGTTTGGTCACCTCGTTGTTCGTTTGGTTTGTTGTGCGAATTTTGTATTTTTGGAGTTTATAAACATTGAATGATCATTTTCGATCAAAATTTCAACAAAATCATATTGGAATAAAATTATGATGATTCTATGAATTTTGGAAGGTTCATTTTAAACAAGTTGCTTGGTTAGCATAACTCTCGAGGTTTTCTATGTGAGTTGTTGCGATTAGCCATTTTAACTTTAAAGTTAAGCCTAACTTTGACATTAGTCAACATTTTGAGTAAATGGTCTTGGATGACAATTTTGTCAATGCGATTAGCTTCGGAATGTTGAGTTTCGTCTGGATTGACCTTTCCTTTGTGTCCCGAATATTTCCAGATTTTTCCAAATCCTTTTGTGGTTTTTGACATAAAATGACAATTGGGTGCGGGACCCACTTTTTTTCAATATGACATCGTATAAAATCATTGAATACTCTAGTGAATCTGTAGTATTGAATTTTTCATGATTTCTTATCTTGTTTCCAAGCACGGGGTCCATAAGGAGTTCGGAGCACCCTGCCGAAGTTTCTAAGTTTATGGGAAAAAATGCAAAACAAATATGCTATAAAATGCAACAAAATGAACAATCCTTTTCCTAACTCAAAAACCTCATATCTCCCTCAATGCTCAACTTAATTAGGTGATTTGAAGGCAAAAACTTTGTATTTTCGGTGGCTTCACTGTACAGTGTTCCTAAGTTGTGAGGTGCATGTTGTTTTAGGTAAACTTTGTGATAAACCTTTCTGCATTGCCGTTTTCGAGTTTTTATTTTTGGTTTTCTTGTTTTGGTCATATATCACACATTTTTTTATCAATTTAGGGCGCTTCGACGTCCCATGTGTTGTGAAATACAGCGGCTACGTTTTTGAATGTTCAAAGAGGACTAGGCACATTTCTATTCTTGTGATTCCTAGTTTACACTACTGCGTATTTTCTTTAACCTTGATTAAAATGTCTTCCATTTGTAACACAAGTTCGGGGATACTATTTTGGGTCTCTTTGTTGAGTCAAATTTGAATGGTTCGATGCGGGTCCGTGATTCCTTTTTGAATCTTAAATCAATCCATCTTCATTTGTTGTGTTTCTGGTATTAAAATGGACGTACTAACATTGTGATCCTTCGTTTTATATAGTAACCATTCAAAGGTCGATCTAAAAGAAAAAGCTCCGCCAAGGCGGAATGAAGTGTGTGGGGTCGACTTTTAGGTAGGCTACAACTGCATTTCTTTTAGATTGCACTTAATTGTGTAAAAACTTGTAGAGTGAATTTCAGGGTGGTACAAGTTCATTACTTTACTTTGATTAGATATCTTGTGTTAGGTTCGGTTGGCCATATTTAAGGTGTAGTGCCAGCTTCACCGGTTAAGTAGAGTTGCATGCTCATGTTCTAAATGTTAATGTATGTTTTGTTAATCCTTAACTGTGAGCATAATTTCATTAGTCTTGGTTAGACTATTGTTGCATTAGACTTATTACCCGTGTGGTCTAGATAGAGTTAACTTTCTATCAACGTCGTTCCAATGGCATCCTTATAGTCTGGACTAGCAGACTTGAGTCTGATAATTAGTGCATCACTTGAGGCATGGGATGAAAACATTATAGAATCAGAGCCTTTTATGTAATTTCTTAGAGTTGAGAACATTCCGTGATTGCTTTTGTTGGATTGGATCCTATTGGAGATACCACAACCACTGGGGTTGTTCTTTCTAGATGGGCTAGGAGGATATCATTCTCTGGGTAGACGCTATGATTTTGTCAATTACCCCTAGGCCTCTCTTTCTAGATGAGTTGGGACTGTGCCACAGAATGGGTGTCCCGTGTCATGCTTTCTAGTTAGGCTGGGAGCTAACTGCATTGTAGGACAACTTATGATATCAATGTCACCCCTCAGCTCCCTCTTTCTAGCTAGGCTTGAAGTGGATTGTTTGGTAAGATGCTCCCTGGGGTAACTCTTTTTTTCCCAAGATGTAAGTGCACTGCTTTCTGGATGGAGTATGATGGATTGTCGTGGTTACTTTGGGCAATGATCTAGGTTTCTTCTTTCTAATATACTTAGCTATTTTGTGTACCTGTCGGACTTATAAGGTTCATTAAGGTTTTATTTAAACTTACGCATGACTGTACCTTCTAAGCTTATGGAGTCCAGTTAGGTTTAGTTTAGTCGTACTTAGAAATAGAAATGATTTTCTAATTTGATCATTTCTTAGATTCTGGCGAATTGTATCGAATCCATTTTTGATTTTAAAGCGAACAGTTACATTATAAAACTTTTTCTTTTGACTTTAATTTAAGTGTAACTTATTAGATTCCGTAATATATTAATTTAAATAATATCTTGAATGAGGGAAAAGAAAAATTTATCACACAACCACTTTAAAAACTCTTTTTTTGTCCAACTAGATTCTAAAACTACTAATTTCTATTTAGTTTTTTTTGGTATGGTCATGTTCTTTCTTTTCATATCCTCTTTGACCTCTTTGTGTGTAGATTATATCCTTTATTATCGTGTTTACCCTTTTTTATCAGTTGATCTTTGATTCCTACTGAATACCAATTGTTTTGGTACTCATGCTACACTCCTTATTTAATTCGTGATGCGTGTCCCATTACCAGTCATTGGGAGTGATTAGTTCCGGCCTTCTTTGTAGCTCTAACTCGGAGACAAGGGTGAGCACTTGGCATTTTGGGATTGTCTTGTTTGTTCTTTTGTTTTAGCTAGTGTTGTTACCTTTAAAACTCCATTTGTTGTGGTCATCTTTTGGGACTTGTATTACTTTTTAGATAGCTCTGTATTAGTTACTTCCTGGGAGGGAATTCTGTAAATATTTATTGTGGTGGTTTTCTTTTTGATGTCCTTGTTTAGATTATTGTTTTCACTGTCTTCTTCTCTTACAATTATTACTTGATGTTCTGTGTTAAAGATTTGCTTACCTACTAATACACTCAATCTTACTTCTCAAATAAGAAGTAAAGCGGTCGTATCAAGTAAAGAACCGAACTAATGAGGTTGGGATCGATCCCACGAGGAAAATAGTTCAGACTTAACTTTATTCTATTATTACTATTATTTAGTCAACTATTTCCTTAGAAAAAAAAAGACAAAAAAGGGGGTTTTTATTCCTAAATTAATGAAACTAATTAACTAAATTAAAGTAAATAACTAAAAGATTCAAATCTCGGAGCTTAATCAATTAATAAAAGTAACTAGGGCATAAATGTTCCCCACATGTTCCTAACTTTACAATTCTAACTATAACAATTCTTTCCTAGTATCTTGCATGTAAAGTGATAAATTATGTATCTCTAAATCCTTGGTCCAACACGTAGCATTAAGGCGAGGTCTAACGTTGGCCATCTGTTAAAAAGACTTCTAAACGAAAGAATTATCAATACATGCAAGACACTATTCTAGAATTGCTATTTTAGTTAAATTTTACCTCATTATTCACCCATGGTTCCCAAAATCCTAGTAATGGATTTTAGTTACCATGGTCATAATCACACTATTCATATATTAATATAAGAATTCATGAACTTACTTTAATGAGAAAGAATAAAATCCAGAAATTCACTTGATTAATAAACAAAACACCAACAATCAATTCCAGAAAAAGTGTGTCAATTACTGAAATTAATTCTTCAATACTTGAACAAGAGAACTAAAAATTATCGAAAAGTCTAACCCCAAAAATGAGGTTTTTCGAACTATTTATAATAATAAAAAAAGCTAATATAAGAAGGATTCTAATTACTAAAAATCTGTCCAAACGTGTCTGAGTCGACGAACCTCGTGACAGACCGTAGTGGTTACGATGGGCTGTCATGGCGTCTTCCCATACTTCACACAGTCTTTTGCTTATTTCTTCATTACCCTCAACGAACAGGTATGACGGATCGTTTCGAGCACTACGGTCCATCGAGGGTCTCCGTTTCATAATACTTTAACTTCTTGGAATTTGGGTACTGGGACTACTCTCTGATCACCACGACGAACCAGCAGGACGGACCGTCATGGCTATGACGGTCTGTCATGGACTTCCGTAATCCCACACTAGGTTAGACTTCCCCATCTTCCTTGAGCAGTTTCTCTCCTCACTATGATGCCACCTACGAACCGTCACAGACTCGACGGACCGTCATAAGCTCTGTAGGTGGTCTCTTCTACATTTGTCTCTCAAAAACATTAGCGTTCATCATTGGATAGATTTCCTACAAATAGGGAGAAACTTACATAAAAATCAATACAAAAAGGCTTTTGGACACACACTAAACTTAAGGAAAAAGCATTAAAAGTACCTTGGAACCACGGTATGTCACATACTACTTAGGTATAGTAAGTATCATCATGACTCCGGAAATCGAGTCACGACATATCAAGATTCCCATGCTATGGTGAGTCCTCATGATTCGAGGATAAATTCTATTATTTCAATTCGTTCATGTATTTCTCATTTTTTACATGATGTATGGGCTAGGCCCAATTTAATTCAATTTTTCCTAGATGGCTGTATTGAGACAAGTGTATTAGACTTATTGTTTTCATTTATAAAACTATTTGACTTGGAGTATTGGTTTAGCCTTATTTTTCTATTTCTTATGTTTTGAAAGTTAAGTGGCTTGTATGGGTCCTTCAGATTTCTATACACGATGTTACATCTATGGGTTACCCCTGGATTGTAGCTAACATATTAATTAGAGAAAAAAGATTAGAATGATCCTAGGTTGTGTCATAAGCCATGTCGAGTAAATTCTTATTCATGAGTTTGAAGCGTGCCACATTTATGAATAACATGGTCAATGATGTTTATCAAACTCCACTTCCTTCATTACTCTTAAGTCGATCCTTTGGTTGAAAAAGTGACTAATGCGGAGCTTAGGGATGATTTCCATGTTTTGTCTTAAGATTTGACGACCCAAGACAATACAAAAGCTGTGGTTTCCATGAATAGAAATTTGGGTATGACATCTTCTAGCGTGAGGGACTTCACTAGGATTAATTCTCTTGAGTTGCATGATTTGAAGATTAAAGAAGTTCCTCAACAATTCATAGATGAGGTATATGAGTTTTTTTTATGATAATGGGAGTTGTGCCAATGGAAAATGGAAAAATGTCTGCTTATCAATTTAAAGGTGTGGCTCAAATTTAGTGGAACCACTGGCGAGAAGGGACACCATAAGATGTAAGTCCTTTTTATTAGGAGAAATTTAAGGTTTTTTTTCTTTATAGGTTCTTTCCCCTTGAGATGAGGAAAGATAAGGTTCTTCATTCAATTAACCTTTGTCAAGGAAGTATGAGTGTAAGGGAATATGCACTACAATTCACACAATTGTCTAATTATTCTCCAACAATGGTTGCCGATTCAAGGGCAAGGATGAGTAATTTCATATCGAGTGTGTCCGAAATGGTGGTTAAGGAGGTCATACTTCCACACTCATTAATGATAGGGAAATCTCTCGTATCATTGTTTATTCACAACAAATTGAAGAGGAGAAAGTGAAGGATAAATCTAGAGAGGTCAAAAGGGCTAAGACCGGTGATTGTAATTTCTCTCATGCTAGGTCTGATGACATGGTCCCCCTAGATTTAGACAAAGGTTTCCCAGTTAACTTTCCTCCAATGGTCCTCGTAATTTTAAAAATATATGGTGTGTAACCCTAAGCCTCAAGGAGGTAATGGAAGTACATCTTGTTGGTATAGATCGGTTACACTCATGTTACGCTTTGATTAATTATAAAACTCGTGTAGTCAAGTTTCCACTCATGAATGAGCCTGTACTATAGTTGCATGGAGGAAATTCTATGCCTAAGGGACAGTTTATCTCTTGTCATAAAGCTAGAAATATGATTTATAAGGGTTACATTTACCATTTAGTTAGGGTGAGGGACGTGTATTTCAAAATGCCTACTCTTGATTCATTCCCTGTTGTTAGTGAGTGTCTGGAAGTGTTCACGATACTTTTCTGGAATGGGAAATAGACTTCAATATTGACCTTTTCCAACACACGCAAGCTATATATATTCCTTCTTACCGTATGGTTCTGGAAGTATTAAAGGTGTTGAATCAGCAATTGAAATATTTGTTGGGTAAGGCTTTCAACTGAGTATCTCTCCATGGGGTGCTCCAATCTTATTTGTCAAAACGAAGGACGATTCTCTTCATATGTATATTGATTATCTTCACTTAAATGAATTGACCGTTAAGAATAAGTATCCTCTCCCAATGATTGACTGTTTATTTGACAAATTTCATCTAGTGAGTTATTTCTTTAAGATTGATCTTCAATAGGGTTATCATCAATTGAGTGAAAGAAGATGATATTTCAAAGACGTCTTTCGAACTCGGTATTGTCATTATGAGTTTTAGGTAATGTCGTTTGGGTTGACTAATGTTGCGCTAGCATTTATGGATGTGATGATAGGGTGTTTAGAGAATGTCATCATATGTTTGCAATTATCTTCATTGATGATATATTTATTTATTCGAGAAGAGAGGATTAGCACATTGAACATTTTAGGATCCTATTTAAAAATCTTAAAAGGACCAACAACTCTTTGCGAAGTTTGGCTAATGTGTGTTTTTAAAGATCCGTGGGTTGCCTTGGCCATATTGTTTTAATTAAGGGTAAAGAGGTAGATTTCAAGAAGACAGATGCAGTAAAGAGTTGGATAGACCTCTATATCCTTTGGATATTAGAATTTTATTAGGTTTAGACAATTACTATAGAAGGTTGTGAATTTATTCAATTACCTCTCATTGGACGCCTTTGACTTAAAAGAAGGCTATGTGGTACACATATCTGAGAAGAGTTTCTAGTCATTAGAGGCTTATTTTTATGCATATTTAGTTTTAGCTTTAGTCTTAGAGTTTGATTTCTCTTTTGTGTTCAAACTCTTAGCTTTCATATGTTCACGTAGTATATAGGTAATCCCTATCATTTCTAACTTACTTTATGATTTAGCTTCCACACTATTTGATTGTTCAGTTTATATTTAGTATGCTCATGAATATGCCAACAGGATTAGCTTGGGGTCGCTCATGATTATGCCAACAGATATCGCTTGGGGTCATTCATGATCATTGGTCTTGTGTCTTCATTTTGGGGGTAGCTCATGGTGTGATATACATGATGTATTCTAAGTGGATGGTACATGACGTCTTAGTGTGTTGTATGTCATGTCAGGTTTAGGGTATGATTTCTGTTGTGATAATATTGTTCAGTTCAAAGTTTGTTTTCTTGAAGATGGTGAGGAGGATTTTAGTATTGATGCACATGGGGAAATTGGTGAGCTGATGGATGTAAAGATGTATTTTCAAAGGAGAAAAAGAAAAATAAAGTATTCCACCTGGTATTACAGAGCTACGAGAAGTTGAATCTAGACAAGATCTAGGTTTTTATGAAATATAGACAGGTAAAAATGTGTTATCAAGGATTATTAGGAGTGTATGAACATTATTATTCAATTTCTAACAATGGGAATTATGAAATACATGGTGATGAGTTTAGTGATGAAGTTTTTGAGTCTCAAAGAGAAAATTTATTAAGTTCTGTAAACTTATAGAGAAGGAAGAGGGTAAGAACTAATTTATTTTTATGATACTACTTCAAAGAAAGTTGTGTGGCAGTTGGATATTGTCTTTGAATATGTGGAAAAAATTAGAAGAGTAGTAAGTAAATGTGGTCACAAAAGAATTTAACTAGAGATGTGTGTGGATAAGACAAGAAAAGTCAAAGTTTGAAGCCGAGAAGGTTATCTGTGGCTTTCATATGGATTTATTTAAAAAGTAAACATGATATCATCAATATACATACAGTTAAGGGATAGTTGTGACGACACAACTACAAATTATTTGTATAATGCGAAGTTCATATCTACTGTCTTTAGAGAAAGGATTCATGAGCAACCAAAAGTAAAACTTGTCAAGTTAAAAGAGTTAATTAGGAAAATGATTAAATTTTATGTTGCCAAGACTACTATTAGGAGGGAAATAAAAAATAAATAATAAAAATAACAAAACATGATGTAAACGTATCATAAGAGAGACACTATGTTGAGGTAGTATAACAAGGCGTAATGCACACCATTCAATTGATAAACAACGTACGCGACACCTAACAGCGTCACACCAATATACCATCACACATAAAATTAATACTATCATTACACACATAAAAAACTCACAACAATACAACAACTATGTTTCTCGGAACCATGACACTCAATTGCCTTGTGGTTTAAAAATTACAAAATAACAAAAACGATGTTTAAAATATGAGGGAGGTGATTGGAGGAAATCTAACTCCACTAATTATTCTAGATTCATCACGATTCATACACTTTCTCATAGGTTCAACATTACCGTGACAATATATTCTTATATAAATGCACTATAACAAAGCTTTGGTCGTATAAATTGAATCAAACCTTAGGCAATTAGATTCTAAAAAACATAAGTTTACAAAACTACCTCAATATAAATCAACAATATACATAACTTAAAACATATATCGACAATGAAATTCCTTCAACCAAATTTAAAAACAATAAGAAATTGCCCAAAATGAAACTTCTAGCAAGGAAAACATTTGAGTAATTGCCAAATGCCACAACAAGCTTTAAAAGAGTCTATAACGATTTTAGAATGCCCACATTTTCCATAGATCTATAAGTGGTCCCCATGATTTTATGCATGATTATACAACTCTTTATCTTTAATCTATTTAAACCCCCTTAATCATTTTTCGTTCCATTCTAAAAATCCTCATTCTTCATGATCTTTCATTGTTGAGCGCGCATCTTTGAGGATTAAAGTTTGCTCGATAGGGTACTTAATATTTCTTTATAGAAAAGGTTTGTTCATTACAATATTAATTCTATTTTGAGTGTTTATTTTAGTTTTGGTGATAGGGTTTGATTAGGGTTTTATTGCTACCGTTTATTTTTAATATGAAGAACAAAACGGTGTACAAATATATGTGTATAGTAATAGCATCACTAGTTGATGTTTATTTAGTCAGACGATAGTGTTTGATTAGGGATCTTTGTAATGTTAGTGGGAATATGAAAATTAAAGAAAAAACTTATATGCAACAATATTAGTATATATGTGGCATAGTATTATCTTATTCAATTTATATTATATTAATGTCATATTGACCTGAAATTATATATTTTCTTTCCCTACTAATGTTACCCTTGTGTATATTGTTTTTATGTGAAAATTTAATTTATATTTTATATATATGACACTCTGTTCAATTATAGTGTAGATGTAGATGTATTTACAGCATCTAGAGTAGTTAGTTATATTTCATTCTATTTAAGTCTTACATTTATATTCCTTAAGTCTTGCATTCTCATTTTTTAAATGACGTTCATCAAAAGATAAATCACTAATGTTGACACGATGTCCACTAAGAGTAGGGCTAGTTATGTTTCCTAAGTCTTTTTTTGTACCGAAACAATTATGATTTTAGCTTCTCTTTTTCAAGATGAAGATGTGAGGTCTAGTATCTCTCCAGTTTATTTTGACATTAAAAATAATCAACAACAATTAACTCATATAGTACATATCAAACATGTATAAGTAAAAATTGATGAAGGTGTTAATAAAATAGGAAAATCATAAAGGAATTAAAAAGAGATCATTAAGAATTGGAACTTTAAAGAGGGTAAACATTATTTTTTTTGATCATAGACTCATCTTTTGTTTCAATTTATAAAAAATTTAGAAAGAAATAAATTGATAAGCAGTCTTAAACATGCTATAACATTTTAAGAAAAGTAATATACATTATCGATATATTTATAAGTAAATTAAATTTTAAAAATAATTTTTTACACAGTTCCATCATTTTTAAGCAATAACGACATCCAACTTGCCGGATGGGAATGTATGGACGGTATCCTCAACTCTCCGAATTCTAAAATAATAACATTATTAAGAAAGTGAATGATAAAATCATCATAAACATGAAAAAGTGTATTGTTTTTAATTGAATGTAATTTGTGGCAACAAGAAGTTTTAAATGACTTTGTTAGGTATATAACTTATAAATGCATCTAAAAGGAGGAAAAGAAATCACTTTGTTCAGTATATAGACATACTTAAATGAAAAAAGCTCTTTCTTGCTACTATAGAAGCTCTCATTTGAAAGAGCTTTTGAGATTTTGTGTGTCGAGAGTGAAAGGGGAAGGGATTTATTTATAGTGAAAAATGTCAAGATTTTGACATGAACTAAGTTTCACCATATATTAAAAGGGACAAATTAAAGATGAGGAGAGAAGTGGGATTCACTCCTGTGGAAATAAAAAAAGGGATTTTGAGAACTGTAGAGAAATCTACGAAGAAGAGAAAAATAAAAATTGAGGAATGGAGGAAGATTTGCAAGTTGTGAGGTAGAAAGGGTGAAGTAGAATTAAATATAGTGCGTTATTATTGCAATCCTTGAGGATAAGGTGTTGGTGGGGATGTGTGGGTTGTTGTTTTGGTGGGTTCAAGAATGAGTAAGAAGAGTGTGTATATTTATCTAAGTAGTTATCACAGTAGATTTTGGATTTGAACAGTAAGTATGACAAAACTAAGAATTCGGCTCAACTTTTGTATGTTACTCAATTCAAATTTAATATTTTCTGATAGATTTAATTAATGTGTTAAGAAATTGAAGAATTTAGACTAAAGTTATTAGATTTTGTCAAACAAAATATTTGAATTAATTACGTGAAAATTACAGCTAAGAAACATCTCAAAGTTTGAATTATTTAAATTTGAGTAACAGAATTACTATTAAATATTGTTTTATCATTGAACAATTAAATATTATTATTTTTAATTTAATAATAAATACGAAATGAAATATTAAAGATTTTTTTGTTAAATATGAATATTTTAGTGTTAGAATATTTTGGCGTAGCTATTTACTGTTTCATCAATTTTTTTGAATTGTGAAAACAATAATATACTAATAGCTGATGTAAAAGTAACTACTTACAAATATTTTATGTTTTAATAATGTTGGTTATGTATTTATATTCAAAAAAGATATGTGGTCAAAAGTTATGATGTTAAAGATCTTAAACATGTAAAACTCAATTTTCATAACCCCTGCAATTTTTTAGTTTATACTTAACACATTGATAAAGAATATTTGTATATGTTAGTTTGATTAGCTTAGACTTTATACCTTCAAATTACTCATAGTAATATATTTGTTGTGAAGGCGTTATACCAATTCTTTGAGTCATTTATTTTCATTCCTTAATTGCGTTTACCAAAAGACAAATAACCAATGTTGATATGATGACCATCACAAGTAGGGCAAGATATATTCCTCAAAGTTTCTTTGAACCTTCTTACTTGATTTTCTGATTTTCAACTCGAAGATTTGACTTGTCATGCCTTTCTGTTTTATTCTGACATAAAAAATAAAGAATACTAAGCTCAAAGTATGTATAGGTGTGGAGCTAGGGTATTGTAATTAAAGATTATTTATTTCAAAAAACCAATGTGTGTGTAACATTATACATAAATTATTTTTCTTACTTTAATATGGAATCATGGTGGAGTGGTAGATTTGAGTAGTGGACAACAAGCTTACACTAGTGGCAAAAACTTACAAAAACTTTTATGTTGGCGTGGTTCTAATATCTTTTTTTTTAATGAAGAGGCTGCATTAAAGAATTAAGATACACCACAACTTGCCCATGTAGTATTAAACCACCTAAGAGTGGTATTTTTCAAGATATTGATATTTTATGGGTATTTTAGATGTCACGATCCGCATATACACCGTAGAAGTTAAGGCATTCTTAGGTCCAAACACGGTGTACTTGAGGTTCTCGGAGGTCTTGTAGAAGCCTCTTAGACATCATTCATTTCATATATTCAAAAAGTAGCGCTGAATTAAAACTTTTCTTTCAAAACGTAATTCAGAATTATTTCATAAAACGTCTAACATATGTCTCAAAAACAATGTACTACATCATGAGTACAATAGTCTTGGGTCACATTCCATAAAATTCTAAACATGAAATAATATAAAAGACAATGTACTAGTGATGTCCTCAGATGCTATGAGGACTCACCAATCTTCTTTCCTTGCAAGCCTTGGAAACTCTACCGCTTAATGCAACTCAATATCTTCAAGACCCTACATGGACAACATGTAGGCAATATTCGTTAGTATGATATGTAGTAAGTATGGAAACTATCATCCAAATATAAGATATCTCAAAGGGTTAGTCAACAATAGGCATAATCATAAGAGATAAAGGCATAAACATAACATGAATATCATAAGCATATTAAAGCATCATAAAGCATATAAGATTGCATACTTAAAACATTGTCTTTCTTACTCAAATATAGTAGTGCAAGGCAAAGGTAGCATCCCATACTACTACCAAAGGTAAGTACATCTCTTTGGTCATTATTGATCATAGCCCACGTCCATAATTAAGACCTAAGTTCATCATATCATATGAGCACTATGCCCCTAGGCCACGCCAAAGCATGCTTGTGCAATGCATGTGAAACAGTCCATACAACCTCATACACTAAGCATATCTTGAAGTCACCTTATCTTGTTTCATGTCATCTTAGGAGTCATCTAATAGACCAACTTCATATTGACAAGGAACTATCATCTTAAGTCAATCATGCAATGGAAGGACACTATAACACTATCAAAACTAAATATACATCATGTAGTGGTCATCTCATAGGTAGTTTCAAGTATGTGCCATGTACGGATAGCATCCCATACTACCATCCATACTAAGTAATCCTCTAGACTAACCTACTCCAAGCTAACTTATCTTGCATTATTGTCTATTAAGATGAACTTACTATCATAACATACATACTACCATGGAAATCATCTCAATATACTAACCAAGATAACTAAGAAAGGATACAACCATCGTAACCACCATGTAACAAATCTTGTAGATGCAAGCTAATCATAGGGGACAATGAATCATCAACCTTAAACTACCATGAGAAACCTATCTCAAGTTATTACATGAAATACACCTTATATCCAAACCAAGCTACCATTAGGAAGTCTAAGCCTTTATCCTAAAGCTACCATGAAATGGTTTTGTCCTAACCAAGTCAAGCTAACATGATCAAGTAGCCTTACAACACAAGACCAAGATAATCATAGGAGAGATTGCATCCTGCATCCCAAGCTAATATGAGAACCACCATTACCAAGTTACCATGATCAAGCATCATTGCAAAGAATGACCAAGCCAAACATGAGTAATTTAACCCAAGCTTCCATGAGACTCAACTTCTCAAGCTAACATGTCCTTGGTGTTATCTCAAGAAGCATACTACACAGAAAGTGACCATACAACTAATCTTTATTCCTATATTAGTGTACCATGCATTTACTCATTTTAGGTTATTAAGTCAACCCGAGGTTCATCTATGTGAGATAACTTGCTTCTCCTAATCATGTTTATGTCCAGGTTTAAAAGAGAAATGAAACATCATCACAATCATTCTCATCATGATTTTACCCCCAACAACCTGACAATGATGGTCATAAGCCGTACAAATGACTACTAAACTTAGTCCTCATGATTCATACTCAATTACATGTTAATTTATTCAATTAGATCATTAGAAGACAATTCTATTCATATATGATCACATAGGTTCAATTTCACTGTTGCAAGTCAATATAAACCTATAAAAATTAAACCTAGTTCAATTCATGTCTAGGTGATTCAAGCATGATCAAATAGTATAGAATACAATTGAATAAAGAAGATCAACATAAACCTTCATCTAGCGACTAATGGCCTAAGATCACCATGATCATCTTCAAATTCAATTTCTATAATTCACCATGAAAACTTGATGAAAATAGAATATAATCATCATATAAATGTCATTTAATATTACTCACTTGATTGGGATCACAATATAACCTTACCCACAGTGTAATCACAACCCTTTTTAGAATAGGGTTCTTTGGATTCACCATTGCAAAAAACTAGGGAGGTTTAATGGATGGAAGAATACATGAATGAATGAGATTCACATACCTTAGGGCCTTAATCCCAGCTTGAACCCTTGGAGAAATCATCTTAATCCCAGCTTGAACCCTTGGAGAACTCGTCCTATGATGCTTCCCCCAATTGTTCTTATTCTTTAAAGGTGTTCTTGAGAGTTATAATGTTAGAGAGAGTTATTGATTTGGATTCAAGAGTATAGAAGGTTTTTTTTTATCGTTTCAATACTCCTAAAATACCTAAAAGAACCTAATTTAACTGCCTATGCATTTATTTGAAAGTTGGTTGAGCACGATAGGCCATATTGACAACCATAGTATTTGTCATAGACTCCTTATTTTGGCTTTAAATTAAGAGACTAAGTCCTAAGATACAACCCTCATCAACGGGGCCTCGACCGACACACGAGCCGTTGATTAACAAGCATCGATTGACACTGCCCAAGGCAGTGTGCTGCCTTCATTAGGGTCTTCCTAAAGGGGACTTGTTTCTGGACGTTTCCACCCCAAAAATGTTCGACTAGATGTTAGAAACCCTCCGTATCTATTTTATCCCCAAACACTGCCTAAAATCTCATAAAACATGCAATGTCACGCTCGCACCTCTCAAGGCTAACTTTCAAACATCACTGGATGTTTTTGGACGTTTCATGCCCAAATTCTCTCAAACTCTACATACTGCCTCTAAGCACTATAATTAACTATTTGAGAACCTTAAAACCTCATGAAATCCAAGTTAGGATCTATTTCGACCTAATTCATTTTGGGTCCTTACAGTAGACTTAAGTTGCTCTTCTAAAGATTAAGATATTGAAGAGGTGAATGTAAAACACTTGATTGATAAATCACTTATATATATAATCCCCATTCATTTAGAAAATTTTGGTAATGTTTTAAGTCTTAAATAAACAAGTCTTGTACTATGTTATCCATTCTATGATATTGTGTGATGTATCATTCACAACGATGACTTGATAGGTGTAGCTCTACTCTTGTACTCTTCTACTTTTATGTAGTATTGATAGTTGATGAAGACTTGTATGGAATTATGTTGTATGGTCCACTTATGGTTATGGTGTTTACTTTATTTCCAATATATATATGTGATGTCTGATATTCCATTAGGCCCGACGAGAGGTCCACATATCCTTACTCACCTAGTCTATGCAAGAATGTTAGGTTTCAAACTCTGTTAGGATAGAGAAATTGGAAGCTAGGAAGAAATAGCCTACCTTGAATAAATAATTAATTACAATATTGACTGGCTATGCGATATAGTGGAATCAAGTTCAATTTTTAGTAAACTAAATGAACAAGTTGGGGTAGGTTAATATGTTTTTACTACAAATGGTCCCATTGATAGTAGATCTCATTCAACCACAACTCTCCGTGATGCAATTTCTATTAGTAGATATCCTTCTACCAAAACTCGTCCCAATACTAGTGTTGTTTCTAGATCTCTTTCTACCAAAAATCCTGCACTTCGAAATTCCTATTATTGAAGATGTTGATGAAAAATATTTTGGTCTTGCTGTATTTTATTTCATACAAAAAGAGGGTTCTTGAAACACCCAAGAAATCTACTGTCCTATTCTAGATCCTAACATGTAGTGTAATATCCTAATGAAGTTAAAATGTACGGTAAAAGTCCTAAAACAACTTCCTTGACCTAGTACTAGAGTTCTAGTACCTAATAATCAAGGCATGACCCACTAGGACCCCTCCCCAAGGGTCCTTGAGAAGGACTCAAGGGAAGATTAAAAAGCTATAAAATACAAGATGGCCCATGACTTGGGTCCCCAAGAGCTTTAGGTGGACCCTCAATTCGTGCATAGGACGCGTGGGTCGACACATAGTCTCTGCAATATTTTCCCTCAAATGACACTATTTGATCAAAACCACGCCCATGGAGGATTGGTGGTGGTCCCGTCCACGGTATGTGTATGGGGTTTGTGGATTATGCAAAAGTTGGTTTCTTTTAGGCCAAGAGAGGGGCATTTCAAAAAATTCTATTTTTAATTATTAAATTGTGGGGACAATTTTTTTTTATATGTTAAAATTCTTTAAACTATTTATAAACCTTTAAATCCCTTACAACTCACAAACACAAAACCTCAACAACTCTTCTCTCTCAAGTATTTCTCTCTCTAGATTCCATTGAAGACCATAAACAAGGTGAAGATTAACCTCCAACATCCAACCTTTTCACTAAATTTTGTGAGGAAAAAATCAATCAAAGTATGGGATCATTCATCAATGGAACAATTTTCTTCATGAAGCCCTTCAACTCTTTAATTTTGAATTTGTAGATTCTTCAAGAACTAGGGTTTTTAATCTAGCAATGTGTTCTTCCTATATCAATTTCAATGGGTCAATTGTCTTATATAATGGTTTATTTATTGTTAAATGATTTTTTTATAGTAAAAATCCCCATGAACCCATGTATTCCAACATGGCCCAAATTTCATGAATTGTGATGGGTCTATTGATGCAAGATGAATCCTATGGAATGTGTCTGATAATATAGTGAATTAATCTTTTTTTATTCATGCCTAGTGTAGTAATTCTTGTTCAATATTAAGATATTATTCAGTACACATGATAGGGTAATTGGATAGGGTCTGTGTATGTAGATGATGTTTGTATATGAATCAATTATTCAACTATATGGTGATGATCCTATGAGTATTGTGTAAATTGTGGTAAGATTGAATGATTTGTCTCACATGTACCCTTACACTTTACTATGCATGTGAGGTCTATAATTATGATAATATTGTTGTGTTTATTGAAAGTTTTTTATGAAGTACCATGAACATAATGTGAAAGGTCTACTCACATACTAATTATTCTATGTTTAAAGGACATTCTTACCTAATTAATCTATGATCTACCACGATACAATGATAATTTGAATGATATGTGTTCTTCCTTGAACATGAATATAACGTAAACAATTCACATGAATTTCAAAAGGAATTAATCTTATCATTGAGTGGATAGGAGCAAGAGATGGAATCCTTATACCTTAGTTAGTTTAGGTTTCTAACAGTAATCTTCCTATCCCATAACAATTCTCCCGCATAGGACATACCTAGTGGATCCACATATAAGCTAAACATGTTCTTTCTGCCTTATTCAAGTAGGAAACATCTTTTCAGTATGGGTTCATGACACCAGATTCCATGGAGCTCACCATGATCTATGCCGGTTAACGATACATCTCCCTACATGGCAAGAACAAGATTCATGAAAAGAACAAGATTCATGAAAAGACAACAATAAGAACATGAGTTATGTTCTATCATTACTTGAGGGGTTTTACTTAGTATGATTAACAATATTGGACTTCACTTATGCATTGCACAAGTATGCTTTGAGGGTGATTGTGGCATTTCTATAATGACATGATATATATGATTTAAGTCATGTTGTACATGAATATATACTACGACTGTTAACTAGGACTACGAACTATGAATATGAGCTATACGTATGAATTCTTAAAAAGATTTTCTTTGTGTGAGTGGGGGTGTAGAACTTCACTTGCACATTGCACTAGTGGACTTATAAGCGGGTTGTGGTATGATCTCCTTATGACTCGAAGTTATGTGAATCTATGTTTGCATGAACTGAATTGTTACCATGAATGATTCTACTTATAAACACGAAAATCTCTTTTCTCAAGGTATGTGTTGACTATGTATTCTCTAAATTTGCATGATTGCTTATACTTGAAAAGACATGATTTCAACTAAATATCCATTTCAATCATATTTCAAGGATTGTGTGCATGCTCCCATACTTAAAACATTATGTGCTAACCCATTTCTTCTACATTTTCTATGAGTGTAGATTCCGGTTATTGATGCACATTACATTTTTCATGAGACGCTTGGATTGACTATTCTCTTGGCTTGGTGAGTCCTCAAGTTCGAGGACAAGATGTTACCTATGTAGTTACTATTTTACTTTTTATTTTGATACTTTATTTATGTAAATGTCCTAGTACCCTATGGGTAATATTAATGGTATTTGATTGTGAATGAAGCAAGTCTAGATCCTTATTCTCGTTTATGAAAAGAAGTTGAATTTGATTCTAAAACTTTTATTTTTTTTGTATTATTCACGTGTTATATGATTATGACTATACTAAGGTTTTGTATGAGAACCTTTAAATATAAACTACACTATGTTACTTCTAGATGGTAACCCTGGGTGGTGACAATTTTGATATCAAAGCACAAGGTTTAAAACTTTTCTAGGATAATATCTCAAGAACCACGTGTAGTAGATCCTTGTTCATGAGATAGAAGTGGGACACACTTTTGAAGTAGAGGCTATAAGATTCTTAGGAAACATCACTTCTTTCATAAATCTTTAGTCGTGCCTTAAGAGTTTTAACTTTATTAAGTCATTTTCCTAACCCCTTTCCTGTGTATATAGGATATGACTACAATCAGGGCCACCACTAGATGGATAGAAGATGAGATTGTGAAAGAGGAGTTCCTCCAAAATATACTCAAGAGCCTCAAGGTCATAAAGATCCTAATCATGAGGGAAATATAACTAATGTGTAAATAAGGTCGGATCTCCAAACATTGACTTACGTTTTAATGGATTAAGTCACTAAGTGGAAGAATTTATAAATCTTCATCATGGAGGTATGGGTGTTGAATAATACTCTCTAAAGTTTACCGAATTGTCGAAGTATGCTCCAACAATGGTGGGGGATCCTAGGGATGAGATTAGTAGGTTTGTGAGGGGGATGTCTATCTTGGTGAGAAAGGAGTATCGTTCATCTATGCTTTATGAAAACATAGATATATCATGTCTCATGGTGTATGCTGAACAAATTGAGGAAGACAAACTCAAAGAAAGAATAAGAAGGTGAAGAGGCCTAGGGCTGTAACGCCCTAAAACGAACTAAGGTGAACTAGAGCTTCGTGTTTGTTTCTTGAGTAATTTTGCAATAAATGAGCGATATTAGTATCCTTAGTCAGTGTGAGAAGTTTTGTTAAGTTTGGAGGTAAAACTTCATAGAACTTCCATGACGTTTGGAAGATATGCCTTAAATAGTGTTTGTGAGTCTCATGTGTTTGAGTGAGTTTTACGTGTTCGTTTTGCTTGAAATTGGTGTGAGATTTTCCTAAGACCTAGATGTAATACCGCAAAAATGAATTAGGTGAACTAGAGACTAACATGTTGGTATTGATGATTTAAGGTCCTAAATAGGTCTACCATGTGTTATTGAGGCAGTGTCTAAGAGTTTAGGTTCATTGAAAGTCAAATGTCAAGGGACGAATAAGTCACCTATGTGCCTTATATATGGTTTTATGTGTTTAATTGTAATTCATGAGGTTATAAGGTCTTTAAATGAGTTTTTCTAGCATATATAGGCAGTGTGTCGAGTTTTGTGGAGTTCGAAGGTGCAACGTCCAAAAATGTCTATGACGTTCAAAAGTTGTGGCTTGAAATGACCTTGTGTGTCTAAGCATCTTTCGTTGAGTTTTATGTGTTCGTTTTGGATGAAATTCATGTGAGAGGTGCTAAAATGACCCAGGTCCGGGAAAGCATCCCCAAGGACCATCTAAGGGTCTTTGATGAAGGACCCAAGTTGGTGGCCAAAACTGCCCAAGGAAGTCCCACCTACGGATGGAAAACGACAGCCATTGGCCTAGTCGATGCCTCATAGGTGGTGGCAATAGTTTGGTACTTAGATTAGGGAGATATATATCAATTCCAAGCCTCTGATACCATTGATGGATGACAAGACGGCTCGTGTATGGACCTACGCCTCGTCGATGGGCAAGCCATCGATGGATCTGTATTTTCTTGTGCTGGTCACTGTTAAAGTGTGGGGTGAAATGGGAATTTCACCCCTCTTACAAATAAGAGGTTTATCGGTTCCTTTGGGGTCTTTTGGGTAGTTTAAGTGTGTATATAAGTGTTTAACAATTAGAAGATTTAATTCTTCCAAATCAAAAAACCCCAAAATCCCTTAGGAATTCCTTAAGGCTCCATTGAAGTCCAAAGTCAAGGAAGATCTTGGTGTGACAAATTTAGTGGTAATTCTTCATCAAGGTATGAATTTTTATCCTTTAAACTCTCTTCATCAAGGATCCCAACTCTCAAGAAGTTTTCTAATGTTTTCAAGTTGATTGTCCAAATTTCATGATTCTACCATGGGTTTTTGCATTAATGATTTCTAAACATTAGATAGTAATTTATTGATATTTTAATGATGATTTTAACCTAAATTACCTATGAAACCATGAATTGGATGAACCCTAGATTTTGACTATGTTTTAGGTTAGTTGATATTGACTTAATGATTATGAATTCTAGTGTAGATTTTTACGGGTTATATAATGATTTAATAATTGTTTTTAATTGATATCTAGGTTGTATTACATTGATGAATCTTTATTGAATTGACTTAGTCTCATTGATTATCATAGTTTCTATATTGAATTATTGTTCATGACCATTGGTTAGGGCCTTATGGTATAGAATTGGATGATTTATAATCAAATTGAGGTGTTGAGGATGTTGTGTTGGTAAGCTGACCTATTTAATTTATTTTGATGTTAATTATATTTCAATTATATTTTGATTGGTATAGACCACTTATGGTGGCGGTGTTATGTGCTTTACTTTTAATTGACGTGGCCTTGTCGGCGTTACTTTATGTATTATGATGATCATGTCCTTGTCAAAAACTACGTGAACAAGGGGGATATTTGTGTAGTTTATTATGTGAAGTATGATCATATCTACCGATATTATAGTAATTAAAAGTTTGATGTATATCAGGGGATCATGTTAAACTATGACTATGTGCTTATATGTGTAGTCTTAGAGTTGATGCATGATTATTCCTACTTGACTATACGTGTCTATAATGGTTATATTGATAATGTTGTAGAAATGTATAGGATTACATAAATATGGTAAGGGTCATCCTAAGTGTTTCCAAGAATGATATGCTATATGTGATAAGGTAAAAGAATATTGTGTGTTGTTTTATAGATTTGTGTCCCTTACTTTATATATGTATGAATGTTATGAGATTATGATATGTCTTGACTAGGTAGGCTTAGTTCACCCTTGTTATATATGAATAAAAAATATATGATACCTTAGAGGATGTGAAGAAGGTCGTGTACGTGGTAAAGGTTATGTTATGAATGTTAAAGTCGAGATGAGGAATGGTATTCCTTCATGTAAAGGAATGTTGGACTTAAGGTTAACCGGATGGAACGACATCATATTAATCCTTACGAAATTCATAATGAGCTGTCTCCATTGAAAGGTAGCCCAGTGGACCTCTTTGGTAGGGTGAATGTGATTGGGTTATGAACTAGATAACGAACCTCTTCATGTGATCCTTTAATGTAAATTACTCTATGAGTACCAAGGGTAGCACCTACTGATTATGTTAAGGGAAGTGGCTTTACTTGAGAATGAGACTAGAGTATAATGTACCTTTACGTGAGAATGAGACTAGATTTAATAAAAGCCCTTCATATTCCTTAACCATGTGCCTACATGGGATGTGTCCTAGTTCTACCCTTGGAAACTAAAACATCCTCATCTGAGTAGGTTAGAACTCCGGATTCCATTTTTAGCTATTATGGTCTATGTCGGTTATTGCCTATTCTCATCATATGGTATACATATTAGCATTTAAGAAGTTCTATAAAGTTTAGGTGGTGGTATGAAACACTATCTAGACATTTCACAATAGGCTTTGAAGGTGTTGTTGGGAGTTCCTAGGTCTTGTCCAAGACCACTACTTGAATGTCCTTTATGTGATGTATGAGTCTCAATGATCTAATGAATTAATGAATTATTTTATGAAATATGTAAATGAAGTGTATCTAGAGTAGTTAAGGGTTGTCTAGTTAAGGTGTGAAGACGACACATGAATGGTCACTTCGTATCTTACCTAGATGAGTCTTAAGAATGACTATAGTTAGGGAATATGTTGATTATGTGGACATGATCAAAATTTAGGAAGTATTAAGGATTATTTAGGTAGTCTTGAAGAGGTCAATCATGGACGTTATCTTCTTTATCTACTTAAGTAAGTCTTTTGATAGCCTTTGATGAAAAAATTTCATTTTATCTATATGTTGATATGTTTGATGTCTTGAATTGTTTATGTGACTCATCATAAGTAGTCTTGATGTATTATTTAGGCATGCTTAGGGAGGTTATATGGGCGGTCTCTCTTTGTGTGGCTTAAGTGAGTCTTCGGATAGCTTTAAGTGGGATGATTACATACTAGAAGGTGCCTAAGGTGAAGATAAGTAACTTCATTGTATAGTGAAATGACTTCACTATAATAGTGAAATGGGTTCACTGTAAAGTGATCTTAAAATTACGATATTTTGTTTAGATGTTATCTTATGTGTTTCTAAGTTGTTAATGTTGTTCTTGTGATTATAATATAATTTTTAAATGAAAAGCTACATATTTAAAATAAATATCTGTTTTCATGATTTTCATGCAGTATGCCATACTTAGTACATATGGTTGTACTAACTCCATCCTTTTATCTATCCCTATAGTTGTTGGTAGGTGAGGAGCATTTGGGAAGGAAGACTTGAACCGTAGCATCATTCAACAGAAGTCGAAGTATGTCCTTATTTGACTCGATGACATATATGCTTTTTATATTTTCTATTAGAAGTATTGTAATAGACTAATTATTTCTATTTTAGTATTGTATATGGGCCGTGTCCCAAGTATTTGCGTGTTTTAAGTTTGATAAGATTGAGACATTTCCTATGACTTTATATGAAAGAGATTTTTAAATACTATGATATGTTTTGTAAAAAGTTTTAATTCCGCACTACTTTTCATTATGTATATGCGATGAATGACATGTAAGGGCTTGTACAAGATCTTTGAGAGGTGAAGAACGCCGATTGCAATATGAGATTTCCTTATCTTCTAGGTTGTGTTTTTGGATTGTGACACTAGACTAATATATATAGGGGTTTAACATCTAGGTAAGACCACTCCTAGGACCCACGAGGGGTCCTAGAAGAGGAACCACGAGGGGTCCTAGAAGAGGACCCAAGACTTGGCAAGACAGCTTCCAAAAGTTGGGCAATCGACGCCCACAGTCTAGTGGCCGTAGACTCAATGATGCCCTTCCATTCGGGCGGCATAGTCCCATACTTGGTGGGATCCTAGTTCCCCAATGAGACAACCTCTGAAGCCATCGACGTCCCAGCAGGACGGGTCATCAATCAAACGACGCTCAGTAGCTTGGGGTCATCCGTTGGCAATTGCAAAAGCTGTTGGACGTCTTCTACCGGCTTGGGGTGTTTTGTGTAAATTAACCCGAAGTCTTCTATGACCCTAGGATGATATTTTTAGGGTTTGTAAGTTATATTAGATTAGTTTTAAGTCCTATACCTAGACAAGACCCCTCACCTCAAATGTTCAAACTCTCTCTCTAAATATAAACTCCCTCAAGTCACCATTCGAGCTAGGACTCAAGGAGAATAAGGACGGTTGTTTTGGACGTGTTACATCATCAAAATTAATGGGTTTTCTTATACATGAGGTATGGTAGTAATCCCTTAACTCACTTCCATTCAAGGAGTCATTTCAAAAAGATTTTCAAACTCCATGTTCTTCTATTTTTAATTCTAAGCATGGTTCTTTATGTAAACGTGTTGTAATTATTCAAATATGTTTTTCCTATTATTACTTATTGATTTTAAGGTAAAAACCTAATGAACTCATGTTTATGCATATTTCCAACTTTTAGTTTAAGAAAAGGGTTAAATGAACATGATTGTGTAGTGTTTGAACTTTTGTTTCCTTATGTCGTTATTATGGTTTAGCTACTGCCATAAGGGACATAATATGATGCAATATTGAAGAATTGATTATAGGTGGTGAAATCTTTCTAAAATGGTGAGTTGGTTTTAGTGTATAGCTCTTAATATGAAATGCTTTTGTGTGGTATGGTCCTCCTTCTTGGTGGCGGCGTTTACTTGTTGTATGTGGTTATGATTTGTATATATTGTGAGTATGGATTTGAAGGTCTAGTGTGTGAAATGAAGTGATAATTATGAGGTTCATGTTGATGTGCATTATGAAGCTTGAAGTGTATATTTTTCCTATATTATTCCTAAAAGAAGTAAGTGTATATGTCGAGCATGTTAAAATGTGTAATGTGATGAAGGAAGGTCTAAGCATGTATAGAATTGAATATAAATGAAATGATGCTTATGTGCAAGGCATTTACATATACACACACACTCACACTTGAATGAATGATTCAATGAAGCTAAGTTAAGTCAAAAAGGGATTTTTTTGGGTGAACACTCTTCGTGAGTTGAGGTTAAGTGTTTCGTAGAAACCTCACTACATCCTAGAGCTTTCTAAGATAGGTCGGAGGATTAATACCCTTCGTGAGTTGGGATGTTGTGTTCACTAGTTATCCTTAACTTATAGTGTATAATGTTTAGAATCCGTGGGGAGTTATGCTTAGCACCGAGAAGATATGAAGAAGGGGTGGTTACACTTTATGAGTTGAGATGTTGTATTCGCATGTACCTCTTGAGATGAGTACTCCCCGTTAGTAGATACTGAGTTACTTAGTCGCAATCCACATATCCCATAACTATGAGCCCGCATAAGTGTAACTATTGGTAAAGCCATGTAAAATCTAAAGGAATTATCTCACTCTAGGAAAGTGGGGGGACCCTTCTCCAATAAGGGAATTACCGGGATTCCATGTTTATGTCTCATGGTATATGTTAGCTAAGGTAACCCCCACAAAAGAAATAGAAGTGCTAAGAATTCTAAAAGAGTACTACTTAGGTAGGTAGTGGAATGGGACACTATTGATTCATTGCACTAGGTAGGCATTCCTAAAGGCGAGTCTTATATAAATTGAAAGTAGTAAGTCTTCTAAATGAGTGTGGTACCTAGGGTAGGTGGTTGAACGGGACACCATCTATTCATTGCAGTAGGTAGGCATTCCGAAAGGGGAGTCTTCTAAAAGAATGTACTACTTAGGGTAGGTGGTGGAATGGAACGCTATCTAGTCATTGCACTAAGTAGTCATTCCAAAATGGAAGTCTTTGTGTATTTTTTGAGTGTTCTTCTAATGTCTAGTAATTTAAAGGGGACTTATTCTGCCGAGGTGAGTAAGCCTAGAAGGGGTAGTCTTGGGGATCTTTTAGGCGTGTATTGAAGGAGGTGTATGTACATCTCCTTCATGTCTTACCTTCATGAATCTTAGGATAAAATTATATAAGAAAACTCCTACCGAAATGAGTTCACTTCCTCTTTGCTTGACCTTGGAATTTCACATTTTTTGAATAAGGATAGTTCATTGTGAAGTCAAAAGACATCACTGTAACATTTTGAAAAGCTTACGGTAAATTGCTTATTTTTGTTAAAACTATGGAAATTCTTCTGTAAGTGTTCAATGATGATTATTATGTTGTTTTACTTCCATATGCTTGAATGGTTTACTTAATTGGCATGAAAATGTGTTTCTACTAAATGTCCCTTTTTGCATATCCTAGTATATGCCATATACTTAGTACATTGTTTTTTTACTAACCCCATACTTTTATATAATTAATAAGTATACGTTGGAGGCTTTTGAAGAATTGAAGACGCTGCTGGGGAATCTATTCTCTCAAGACAAATTATATCCAAGGGCATAGTAATATTCTTTTTGTTTCTCATCTAAAGACTTAATATGTATTTTCTTTGAATGTAAAGGGTCGTGTCCCTAGGATATGATGTCGGGTGTTTAATATTGGCTTTTGATGATGAGACTTCCTTAGTATTTTATAAAAATGTTCCCTTCATTAAATTATTCATGAAAATTTTTCATTGTGCACTACCTTTTCATGTCTTATGCAATGAACGATAGTTACATGTCTTGTATGAGACTCCAAAGGGTCATGTACGCATTGTGACAATCCAACGGTTCTCCTTATCATCTAGGGGGTAATCATGGGTCGTGACAAGGGAGGAGGATGGAAATTATTCCAAGGGTAAGTTTGAGAATCAAGGTGACAATGGTTTGAAAGAAGTTCTCCAACGAAGACTTTTCTAGTGCTTCAAGGGTTAAAAGAATAGAGTGTCTATCCCTAAGCCTCAAGGAGGTAATAGTAGTGTATCTTCTATTACAATGCCTACTTATACCAAGTGTGGTAAAAATACATTATGGAAAGTGTATTATTGGAATGGATAGTTGCTTTTATTCTGGGAAGAGAGTTTATATGTTGGGAGATTGTCCCATATTTGAGGTTAAAGGAAAGTATGGAAAGAAAGACCTCCCTAGCAGTTCAAACTTTGATGCTCCCATGAAGAACCACTTCATGTAACACTCGTAAAGTCCATGACCTAGTCTAGACATTAACATGATGAACCATCAATTGGAACATTGTTTATAGACCTAAAATTATGTATTGAAACTAATTCGGAAGTGTTAGAGTTAAAATGTTATGAAACGACCATGACATCCGGAGAATTTCAAAAGGTGTGCTAGTGTGCCTTGGCATGTTTCATGGGGTTTCAAGAGTTGAAATTCAGTAAAATTATTTACGAAGGTGTTAAATATATAGAATAGAGTTTTAAGGCTCGAAACATCCAGGTACGACTCCCCAGCGGCCACCCTAAGGGTCCTTGGAGAGAACCCTTCCGTTTAGACCCAATATTGTTAATTTGATAGTGTGCATCCATGAGCCAAATGATGAGACGTCGTTTACAGGAGCTCCATTGCTGGATTCATAGGTTGACACTTGTTCAATTTTCTAGGATGGTCCAACAGTCAAGACTCTGTCCCAAACGATGCTCAGGTAGGACGAGCTGTCGATGGGATTACGACCGTTGGTCGGGATCTCGTCTTTTCACACCTAGTTGACTCCAAAGTTTTTTAAGTTAAGTGATATAATTAGTTAGTTGGTTAGGTAATTAATTATGGGCTAAGGGGTGGTTAATAAAGTTAGTTTGTAAACTACATAAAGACTAACCCTAGTAAACTAACCTAACACCCCATATTTCCCAAATCCAAATTCTCTTTACTTTCTCTCTCTATTGCAAGACTCCATTAAAGACAAGGGTCAATGATCACTGGGATTAAACACTTAATATTTTATCCATCAGACTCTAAGGAATCCTAAGATAGAGAAGCTATTCACTCTTGGTATCTCTTTCCCCACGAGGCTCTTCAAAATTGGTTTCCAATAATGTCAAAAGGTTGGGTTTTTTTTCGAATTACAAAATTTATCTTTCAAATTGGTTTGATTTTAATTTATTTTTATTATTGATATATTATGATTGAATATTGGTTTATTGTTGTAGTTCATAGTCTTTTTCCTAGTTCTATGGAAGAATTCATGATTAGACCCTTTCCCCCTAACACTAGTTTATAAATTGAGCTTGAATTGATTAGTGATGGTGCAGTTGACTTAGTTCTTGTATAGATTACTACTACATAATGTTATTAAGTGTATTTATGGATGAATATAATTGTATTGATGGTAAGATATTGAAGGAGGATTATGAAGGTGAATTGATAAGACTTTGTGATCTTGAGTTCTTTACTTCAATGATGATGACTTATACTTAATAATGGTATTAAACTAAAGTATTTTATGTGATTATATGAAGAATATGATGAGATGTCTTGACTATGTGAATTGTGAGATCATGTTAAGGCTATGTTAATACAAGGTTTAATGTGAATCACTTGTGTGCTTTACTAGGATATGATTATGATGTCTTGATATCACATATGAAGGGTCGTTATAAAACGACATTCTGATATAATACCAAATGATATAATGATATTATATATAAGGTGTTAGTATCCTATAGCCTTACATTAATTTGTGATGATTAAGAATTACTTAAGGACATTTTAAAAAGAGACTTTAGCTTAGCACCTATTGAACTTGACAATGAGAGGTGTTGACTCCCTATAAAAGAGAGATTTATCAAATGTTGTCATGAGATGAGGACCCGAATTTCTAATGGGCATGAAGAGGGTTCAAGCCATATCTCCTAGTTCCTTAACTATGTTGCCTCCATAGGAATACTAGTTAATGGATCAACCTAGAAGGCTATGTTCATGTTTTGGTCCTACCTTGGCAAGTACAGTATTTTTTGGTGTAGGGTTCATGACACCGGATTCCATGTTTAGATCACATAATCAATTGTAATTTAAGGCGATTGTTCCAAAAACTAAAATGAAATTTATAAAGTGAACACTAACTAGGTTGACTTAAGGGTATCTATTTAGTATAGGTACGGTTATGGGACTCTACTTACACATGGTATAAATTGACATTGAGGGAAGTCCTAGGAAGTTGTTCTTATATACTCATGATGTAAATTAATTGTATATGATGACTTTAAATGTTGATGATTCGATATGATGTTAGTTTCATTGTTAAACATGCTATTGGTATAACTTGACATATATGATGAAACACATACATAATATGTAGACATATGAAATGTTGACATTTCTTATGATCTATGTTCTGTTAACTCGATTTTATGAGATTATGGGGATTCACATAACATTACACTTGTACGCTTGGGAGGGTGTTGTGAGTAAGGGTCTTTTATGATGTGATGTTATAAAATCTTGTACATGAATTGTTGTTATGACATTATGTCGGAGTTATTCATGCCTATATGATCTTGATATGATGTCATTCATGTTGATATGACCTTATGTTTACGATATCCATATTGACTTGACTTTATGATGATGTCGGTCTTATGTTTAATATGGACTTGTCTTATGTGATGTTATTTCTATTAGCTTGTATATGTTCCTAATTGTGCATAAAGGCTTTTGAAAGTGACTTGGCATGGTTTTGAACTAAATGTCCTTTTAATCATAATTTCAATGGTTTTACTTGCCTATGTTTCCATAGTTAGTACAAGTGGTTGTATTAACCCATATTCTTTCCCTTTTCCCAAACAATGTAGGTTCGGTCCATTGAAGTATCAAGGTCGCTTGCAATAAGACTTGGAGTTTTCCCCATTTTTGGGTAGGTCCTATAGTTTGAGGATGGTGCCAGTTGTTCTACCTTTGTAGCATTGCTATTGTCTTATGACATTCATTTCTTTCCTATTCTTGAAGATATTTGTTGTAAGCCCTATGTGGAAAATATGATTTTGTATAAGGGCAATGCCCAAATGTTTTACATCGGCTTAGATTGTTTAATGTGAGACGGTGTTCCTAGTTTAAATCCTTACGCATTGGTTATGTTGAATAAACTAGAAGCCAAAGTAATTTTCAAATGCGATGAGTCTAAGTAAAATCCATCTACAATATGTGAGAGGTCTATATATACCTCAATATGATTTTTTTAAAAAAAACATTCTGCATTTTTTACCTATGATATATTATGACGAATGCTAAGGGCTTGTCCAAGTCCTCTCTGAAGTCGATGATGTCGCATACATCTAGGAGGTGCTCCCTGGTCGTGACTCTTCAATCCCAATGTGACTAATGTAATTCATCGAATGTCGTAATTGGTATGTTATAAGTCATCTCTATTGATGTTTATGAATTTTTAGAACCCAGTGCCACTTTGTCCTTTGTTACAACCTTTGTGCCTATGCAGTTTGAAATACTCCCCGACGTGTTGAATAAACCTTTTATGGTTTCCACCTTGGCAGGTGAATTAGTAGTGGCAAAAAGAGTCTTTAGGAATTGTCCTATTTCTCTGTCTCATAAACCCCCTTTGGTTGTATTTAGTTGAATTGTACATGTTTGATTTTGATGTAATTGTTGGAATAGATTGGTTGCATGAATTTTATGCTTCTATTGATTGTAGGACCCGGGTATTAAAGTTTCAGTTTCCCAATTAGTCCACTTAGGGTTTAAGGGGAAAAATTCTATTCCAACAGGTCCATTTGTTTCATGTCTAATAGATAGGGAAATGATATACAAGGGGCGCATTTATCATATTGTTAGGGTTATGGATGTTGATTTCGAAGTTCATTTTTTAGATTCAGTTCCCGTATTGAGTGAGTTTTCGGAAGTCTTTCCTAATGACTTGATCGAAATTCCTCCCGAGCGGCAAATAAACTTTGGCATTGATCTTTTGCAAAATACGCAACCTATATCCATACCCCTATGTAGAATGGCTCCAGACGAATTGAAAGAGTTAAAGGAGTAATTGAAGGATTTTCTAGACAAGGATTTTATCTAACCGAGTATCTCTCCATGGGATTCTCTGGTGTTTTTGATAAAAACATGAGTACCATAGGATGTGTATTGACTATGGGCAATTTAACAAGGTGACTATAAGAAATAAGCATTCCCTTCATAGAATCGATGATTTGTTTGATCAACTTCAAAGGACTACGTATTTCTCAAAGATAGATCTTCGTTCGGGTTAGAATCAACTAAGGGTAAGGGGGGTTGATATACCTTTACTGGCCTTCTGAACTAGATTTGGTCACTATAATATCCTTGTGATATCTTTTGTCCTAAAATATTCCCCAGCCGCATTCCAGAATCTATGAATAGAATATTGAGGTAGTATCTTCATTTATTTGTGTTGATGATATTTTGATCTATTCGAGGAATGAAAAAAATCTTATGAAGCATTTTAGAATTGTGTTTTAAGTCCTTAAGGAGAACCAATTATATCCTATGTTTAGTAAATGTGAGTTTTGGCTAAGGTCGGTTGCTTTCCTTGGTCGTATTGAGTCTAGCAACTCCATTGAAGTAGATCCGGAAGATTATGGATGTGGTCAAGGGATAGCTAGACCTCTATCTCCTACAAATATTATAAGGTTTTTGATTTCATCCAGTTATTATAAGAGGTTTGTTGATGGTTTTTTCTTTCATTTCTTTTCCATTGACAACCTTAACTTGTCACTACCTGGGATCACATCCTAGAAGTTATGGCACTCTCGAATCACGACATGGATTACTTGTCCTCTCGAAGGTCTTGTACAAGACCTTATAATCATTCATTGCATACATGTATAAAAACTAGTTCAGATTTAAAACTTCTCACGCAAAAAAGTAATACTTCAAAACATCTCTTTCATAGAAAAACATAATGAAAGACTAAGTCTCAAAGTCGCCATCTTAGACATACGAATGTATTGGGACACAACTCATACTTAAACATATAGAAAATATCTAAGTCTATTGTGATACTTTCAATAAGTAATATAAACATCATGATATCCTCGAATCTTGTGAGGACATACCAACACTTTCTTGAATGAACACTAATCCAAGCTTCCACCTGAAGACACCTCTCAAATGTCACCTACACCTTTAGAGATGGACAAAATATATGGAATTAGCACATTAGAATGTACTAAGTATGGAATAAGGGAATAAAATTATTCTAAAAGAATATTTGAATAAAACATGCTCTTTTTGTAGAAAACTTCATAAAAAAATATAAGAGATCACATTAAGTAAACATAAGCACATATAGTCACATTCCACAATATAGCCTCAACATCACTTCAATTCACACACACATGAGACTCTCCTACAAAAGGTGATTTTAAAGCTCACTTCAGTGAGTTATGAAGTGACCGCCCACACAACTCCTTCACAAACACACCAAAGAGATCCTTTAGACTACTTAAGATAAGATATTCCCATTTCATACATTTAACTCCCTAACTAGAATTACTCTAACACTCACCCAAGTAAGACATGAAGAGAACACCCATACACCCTCTCCAAGCCTACCTAAGAAATCCTTAAAGCTACTCTAAATAATTATCTTTTCATTGACATGGATTTAGCTTAAGTCATTAGGTTTATTAAACCATTTAGGATAAATTCAAAACTTAAGGACATTCACGTAATTGTCTTGGAGAAGACCTAGGGAACTCACATATTGAAATCTTCAAACCCTACTCGTGAAATGTCTAGATAGACACCCATTCCACTACCTAAACTTCATAGAACTTATCCAACACTAGTATATATCCCACATGATGAGAATAGGCAATAACCGACATAGACCATGTTAGCTAAGCATGTAATTTGTAGTCAATCCCTACTCCGATGGAGAGTAATCTACTTGCCAATGATAGAAATAGGACACACGACATGTACTAACATTGCTTAGCAATATGAAGGGTTTCTTTGTACTATAATCTCATCATAAAACTAGAGCCACTCCCCAAGCATACTCACTCGGGCTAGCCTTTGTTTACATAGAGTAATTCAATAAAGGAACATATGAAGATGTACCATATCTTGTTCATAACAAAATAATAATACACCATACTAAGGAGGGTCCCCTAGTAATTTCTTACAATAGTTACTAAGATATCTCATTTATTTTCCTAAGGATGATTTCATGGCGTTCCAGCCAACAAACCCTTCACCGTTCACACGAGAAGGACACCATGACGGCTTTCAAATTAAAGGATATGATAAACTTTTTTCTAAAAGGTTCTACATAAGTGACCTTCTTTTCTATATTAAAAATCATATTCCACTTATACATATATATTCATGAGAAAGGTGGTGTAGCCTACTAAGTCAAGAGTCATATTCATATTATTCATGTATCAAGTAAGGGACAAAGGTCTACCTAAAGAAGACACACTTCATTATCATATTTTCACATGTACAATATCATTTATGTATGGAATAGGTCAAATAAGTATGCTTGCAAGTCACCCTACACACTTCTATAAAATAATCAACATAACTCATCATAATGTTCATATAGTCAACTAAGAAGATTCACACTTCAAAATCAAGTATACACATGCAAGGCATCTGTATAGCATATGGTGATCACTTATCATCAACTAGAATAACACATACTTTGACTTCTCATATAGACATAAGTCATCTGGACCTTCACAATGCTCACAAATTCAAGTAATAACATTAAAATATCAAAATTCATAAATTTAGAAGTATAGCACATAAGAACCATTACCATAAGTGGACTATAAAAAACATAAACATAATTCAAGACCTATACTACAGAATACACAGAAAGTTAGGTCAACATAACACCAATCAATCTCACAACTCTAATCCATAGACAATTCACCAAACTAAATACACTAGGACTCTCCCAATAGCCATGATTACCAATTCAGTCCAATAATCACAATATACAATGAATTCAAGATAATACTATATGAATTTATCAATTTTGGACAGCCTATATACAATTCTACCATAATTCGTACATATATCAATAGCCCAATATAATATATACATAACAATTCAATAATATCAAGCCATAATTAAAACACACACAATATAGCAGAAATAGGATTTTCATGATTGGCATGGGTTCGTAGGAACTTTGATCTAAAAAAATTCAATTAACCTTAATTCAATGATAAATCATTGATTTAAAGCATTTTATGCAAGAACCCATGGTTAGAATTCAAAATAGAAGAATTCAGCTTTTTGAGAATCTTTGAAAATAATTGAAATTGACTCATTCACAAAAGTGGATGAAGGATGAAGCACCATACCTTAGTTGTGAAGAAAAGCCCACTAAATTGATGGAAAAAAAACTTGAAAAATCAGTCTTGTTCCTTGGAGCTTCAAATCTTCATCAATGGAGGTTTTTGGAGAGAAGAGATGGAGAGGTTCTGTTTTTAGGACTTGAGGGTTTTCAATTGAATAGTGAATTGGTGTTTAAAAAGTCTCCATAAGTGCTTATACTTATATGCCAAAATAACCAAAAACCCCTGCATTTATTAGACCTTTTAACAAAGTCAAACTCAACTTAAATTTTTAGAATTTTCATTGAGAAACATGTTCGAGACGCAGACCTCATCCGGCATGATTTTTAAAATATGTTCCGAGACACTACTGTCCTCCTCGTTTTAGCGATGCAGATGAAGAATTTTTCCTTGGGAAGAACAAGACAGCAAAGATGACATGTTTGTTTCATGTACAAAAGAATTTTTACCTTGGGCAGCTTTGAACCACAAGTTGGGTCCTCATCAAGGACCCTTAGGATGGTCCTTGGGGTGTTGTTCTCGGATGTTTCGACCCTTTACATGTCAAGAAATGTGTAGTAACCATAAATAATTAATTTTACCCTCAAACCATACCCCAAAACGCCACGGTGAAACACTAGACACAGTAGTTCAACTTCGACTAGTATTTGGATGTCTTGAACGTTCTTGGACGTTTCACCACCAAACACTTCAAAACTTTAAACACTCCCTAAAAACCCTACTTTAGACAATTTTAGAACTTTAAAACTTCATGATTGATGTGGTAGTCTCTAGCTTCACCTAAGTCATTTTAGAGGTGTTACATTCTCCCCCACTTGGACAACATTCGTCCTCGAATGAAACTTGCTACACATTAGGAACCTTCAAGAGATAAGAAAATCAATACTAGAAGCACGTAACCATAACACACGATATAGAATACATATAGATAGGGGAAACACAATTTTCACATAAACAAGAAACTCAAAACAAAACAAGAAGATGGAAAAGTACTTCTACAACTCATCATGCAATAAGACTCACATTCTTCATTTCATATAGAAAAAACTCCTTGTCCACACATTACCATGATCATATAAATCAATTCTAAAAACATTAGAACCATTTTAAATAAAAGAAGAATTTAGTCAAAATTTAAATTTCTTTACAGTGAACCTTGCCCAGCCTTACAGTTAATTTTTCTAAAACATTCTAACATTTAAGCAATCTATGATAAAAGCATGGAAATACAAGAATAAAACCATACAAACTCATTTTAAACCACAGATATAACATCATAAGATACACAATGCACAGAATCAATAAAATTAAATTTTAACAAGACTCCTAAACAAAATGCAACATGCATCATGCTACTATGACATCCTATCTCTCAAGTTTGAAATGAATAGAAGAGAAAAGACAACAAATCACAACTCTATTACTCACATACTCCCCCACTTATAAGGGGCGCATTACTACAAGAGAGAGAAAACTATAACTTATCGACATCATCATCACTCAAATTTGTTCCTTTAACCCAGAGGAAATATAAGTGATTCCTCTTGGAGCACCACTTTATGCATCACTTGGAGGATCTTGCATAGCTTCTCTTCCTCTAGCTGCAATATTAGGAAAATCCCTCACCTTATTACCCTCCTTACCACAACAAAAGAAAGTTTTGGTACTAACTAGACACTTTCAAAAGTGCTTCTTTCAACAGGTTGAGCAATAAGGCTTAGCACCTTGAGAACTACTACCACCTTCACCCTTTACCCTAAGGAGCACTAGGTCAATAATGGTTTGGAGCCCTTTTGTTAAATCTAGGTTGGTTTTCTCATTGGATTTACTCCTCTTCAAATTTCTAAAAATCCTACTAATCATGGACTCGTTTATGGATCGAGCATACGCCAAAAACCTAGAAAATTTCATATCACTGTGAAGCATGATCGTACGATACTATTCTTTTACATGGTAGGCAAAACCGTCACAAAGCTACTCATCTCATCCCCAGGGTTAGACACCAAGGATGGAGCATACCTATATAACATTGTAAGCTTCAAGGAATAATCTTCCACACTAATGTTCACTTGTCTAAGGTTAATGAACTCCTCAACCTTCACCTTCTCACGGGGAAAACACTTAACTAAGAAAGCCTCTTTAAACTCCTCTCACTCTATGCGACCAGATTCAACTGGCCTATTATCTTCCATTAAGTGTACCACACTTGAGCAACCTCTCTAAATTAATATGAAGCAAAGTCCTCCTTCTCCTTAGAAGTCACCGCATGTAACTCAACACATTATACACACCATCAAGAAACTCTTGGGGATACTCTCCCGCATTAGAACCAAGAAATATAGGTGTATTCATTCTCATAAAGTCTCTCAATCTAGAAGTTATAGTACTCTCCAGATAATTAATCCTAGGTCAAATGTCTCTCATGAGTTTTCCTAGATAGGGTTAGGGTAAGAAGATCATCCCTAATCTCCCTATTAGTCATTTCTGGGGGGAACTACCAAAACCTTATTACCTTCACCTCTAATAGGGACTTGATCGCCTTGGGGAGGAACTTAAGCATCTTGAGGAACTTGCACTCCTTGTGGAGCTAGTCCACCTTGGGGAACTTCATCTTGCACTCCTTGTTCAAGCCTTATTATGACCATTCTTCTTGTAGTCATCTCCTAAAGTCACAAAATAAGATATTAGGAATAGACATGTATAACCTCAACTCTATCGGCACGACATAAGATTGATGAAGAAAGAGAAACTCTATCATCCTATAAGCCTCTCGCTCATAAATGTTCGCGACTCACACGGATGAAATCTACTTGACGTGGCTTTAATGAGACTTCAGATCCTAAGAACTATTTTATAACCTATGCTCTACTATAAACTTTTTGACAACCTGGGAGCACAGTCTAGAACTATACCACTTTCGAATCCCGACATGGCGTACTTGATCTCTCAAAAGTCTTTTACAAGCCCTTTGACATCATTCATTGCATACATGTATGAAAATTAGTGCTGAACTAAAACTTTTTCACACAAAATTGTAATACTTCAAACTATCTTTTTCTTAGAAAATCACAATGAAAGACTAAGTCTCAAATTCGACATCTTTGACATATAAATCAATTAAGATAAGGCCTATACCTCAATATATAGAAAATCTCTAAATCTATTACAATACTTTCAATAAGGAAATCTAAACATCATGATGTCCTCAAATCTAGTAAGGACATACCAACACTTGCTTGAATAAACACTAATCTAAGATTCCACTTCAAGGCTCCTCTCAAATGCCACCTACAACTTAAAAGATAGATAAAATATATAGAATTAGCATATTAGAATGTACTAAGTATGTGCAATGAAATAAAATCATGCTAAAAGTACATTTGTATAAAACATGCTCTTTTTTGTAGAAAACTTCATAAAACAAGTACAAGAGATCACATGAAGTCAACATAAGAAAATATAGTAACATATCACAATATGGCATCAATATCACTTCAGTTCATACACACACGAGACCTTCCTACCAAAGGTAATTCTAAGACTCACTTGGCTGAGTTTTGAAGTTACTGCCCATACAACCCCTTCACACACAGAAAAGAGATTCTTTAGAATACTAAGATAAGATTATTCCTATTTTATACATTTAACTCTTTAACATAATTACTGCAAGTAAGTAAAACATGAACATAATGCCCATACACCCTCTCCACACCAACCTAAGAAATCCTTAAAGCTACTCAAGATAAGTACCTTTTCATTAACATGCATTTAGCTTAAGTAATTAGGTTCATTAAACCATTTAGGAGACATTCAACACTTAAGGACATTCACATAATGGTCGTGGAGAAGACCTAAGGAACTCACATACTAACATCTTCAATGCTTACTCGTCCAATGCCTAGATAGCGTCCCCTTCCACTACCTAAACTTCATAGAACATATCCAACACTAGAATGTATCACACATGATAAGAATAGGTAATAACATAGACCATGTTAGCTAATCATGGAATCCGGAGTCAAATCCTACTCCGATGAAGGTTGTTCGATTTACCAATGATAGAACTAGGACATAACCCATGTAGAAACATGGTTAAGGAATATCAAGGGTTTCTTTGTACTCAAGTATCATGTTACAACTAGAGCCACTCCCCAAGCGTACTCACTCTGTTCTAGTCTTTGTTCTTATAGAATAATTCAATAAAGGAATATATGAGGCGGTACCATATCTTGTTCATAAGAAAATCTTAATGCACCATACCAAGGAGGGTCCCCTAGGGATGCCTTACAATGGTTACTAAGATAGCCCAATGACTTTCCTAAGCATGATTTCATTCCGTTCCATCCAACCAACCCTATGTACACCATTCACATGAGAAGGATGCTATTACGACTTTAAATTTCAAGGATATCATAATCTTCTTTCTAAAATGTTCCACATAAGTTACCTTCATTACTATATTCAAGATCATATTCCGTTCGTACATATACATTATGACAAAGATGATTTAGCCTAGTAAGTCAAGATTCATATTCAAATTCTTCATGTATCAAGTAACGGGCATATGTTTATCTAAAAAAGACACTTCATTATGATCTTTTCATATGTACAATATCATTCATGTAAGACATACGGTCAACTTAGTTTACTTTCAAGTCACCCTACACGCTTCTATAGAATCATCAACATAACTCATTTTAAAGTTCATATAGTAAACTAAGAAGATTCACACTTCAATATCAAGGATATACATAAAAGGCATCATTATAGAATATCATGAACACTTATCATCAACTAGAAGAACACGTACTTTGACTTCACATATACATACATGTCATCAAGACCTTCACAATACTCACCTATTCAAGTAATAACATGATAATATCATAATTCATAAAGTAATGTCGACGAGGCCACATTATTCACTACGATAGAACATATGAACCACCACCATAAGTTGACCATACCAAGCATCATCATAACTTAAGATCCGTACTACACAATATAGAGAAAGTTAGGTCAACACACCTCCAATTAAATCTTAAAATTCCAATCCATAGACAATTCAACCAACTCAATACACCAAGACTCATACCAATAGCCATGACCATAAATTATATTCAGTAATCACAATATCCAACGAATCTAAGATAATTCAATATGCATTTATCAATTTAGGATATCCTATATAAAATTCTATCACATTTCATGCATATATCAATAGCCCAATACAATTTATATTAGAATTCAATAAGATCAAGACATAATCAAATTACCCACATTAGAGCAAAAATAGGTTTTTCATGATATACATGGGTTCGTAAGAATTTTTATCTAAAAACATTCAATTAACCTTGATTCAATCATAAATCATTGATTCAAATCATTTTATGCAAGATTCCATTATAAGAATTCAAAATAGAAAATTTCATGTTTTTGATCATCTTTGAATATCATTGAAATTGACTCCTTGAAGAAAGAGGATTAAAGGATGAAGAACCATACATTAATTGTGAATAAAAGCATACTTAATTAATGGGGAAAAACTTGAAAAATCAGTCTTCTTCCTTGGAGCTTCAAATCATCATCATTGGAGAGTTTTGGATAGAAGAGATGGAGAGGTTTTCTTCTGGACTTTAGGGTTTTTATTTGAATGGTGAATTTGGGTTTAAAAATCCACAATAATCACCTATAATTAGTCCACAAAATACCCAAAATACACCTGCACTTATAATTCCTTTTAACTAAGTAAAACTCAAATTAAATTTTCGGACCTTTGATCGAGAAACAAGTCCGTGACACAGAGCTGCTCCCGCATTATTTTTGAATATAAAATTCGAGACACTACATTCCACTTTGTGTCAATGATGTGGAGTCAAAATTTGTCCTTGGGAGGAACAAGTCCGGGATACAGATATGTTCCTTTCATGTTCAAAAGTCTGCTGCCTTGGGCAGCTTTGACCACATGTTTGGGTCCTCATCAAGGACTGTTATGGTGGTCCTTGGGAATTCTTTCTCAGACGTTTCATCACTTTACGTGTAAGGATATGTTTAGGAACCATAAATACTCACTTTCACACTCAAACCATACCCTAAAACTCCACTATAAATCACTAGCACATACTTGTTCAACTTCGACTAGTTTCTAGACGTCTTGGATGTTCTTGAATGTTTGACCTAAAAATAATTCCAAACTGTAAACACTTCATCAAAAAACTATTATACACCATTGTAGGACTTAAAAACCTCAATACGAATGTTGTAGGCTCTAGATTCACCTAAGTATAGGTGTTAAATGACTCAAAAAGAAGTCTAAGTTTGAGTGGTCAGAAAGCTTGTGATAAAAGAATCTAAGAATTGCTGGATAAACTAACATCCACTCGGGTGTTAACCTTAGTGGAGGGTACCAAAGGGCTTGTGGTTAATTGTGAAGCTTCAGAGTAGGTTTGTGATGTGTCCTCATGAAACGTTGTAAAGTATGGCCTATGTTTCAAGGCCACTCAAAGTCCAAGAAAAGAATTACCCGACCCGTGATCTTGAACTAACGGTCCTAGTTTTTTCCTTGAAAATATGGAGACATTACCTTTATGGGGACCATGTATATGTGTTCACCGATCGCAAAAGTCTTGAATATGTGTTTACCCAAAAAGATATGAATCTACGACAAAGAAAGTGGCTAGAGCTTCAAATAGACTATGACATGAGTGTCCTTTACCACCATAACAAATCCACTGTAGTTGTACAGTGGATGCCTTAATCCAAGTTTCCATGGGTAGTGTGGCCGATGTAAAATAGGAGAAAAAAGAGTTAGTCCGTGATGTGCATAGGTTGGCCTAGTTTGGTATACAACTAGTAGATTCTCCCAAAGGTGGGGTCACAGTTCATCAAATAAACAAATAATATTTTGTTGCTGATGCAAAGTCTAAGCAACACCTTGTTCTTCTTTGATGTAATTGAAAGAGTCGATACTTCGAAAATCCTTAGAGGCTTTCTCCAAAGGGGAAGATGGGTACATAGGTACCTATGTAGATTATGTATTCTAGATGTTGATGTACTGAGAGAAAATTTTAGAAAAGTCTCATTCGTTGTTGTATTTTATTTATCTCGGACCCACCAAGATGTATTGTGACATATGGAAGTCCATTAGTTGAATTTCATGAGAAAGGATATAGTAAGTTTTGTGGCCAAATGTGCGAATTGTTAAGAAAAGGACGAACACGTAAAACCAGAAGGTTTATAAAAAATATTTATATTCCCACTTTGAATTTGGATGATGTGAACCTGAACTTTGTTGTGGGTTTTCCTCGTAATCGGAGGCTGCATGATTCTATTTGGGATATTATAGATAGATGACTAAATAACTAATTTTATTTCCATGAAGGTTTGCGTTTTGGCGGAAGACAAGGAAAGTTGTATGTCAAGGAAGTAGTTTGGTTGCATAGGGTTACTTTGTATATTATTTAAGATTAGGGTACTCAATTTACCTCTCTCTTTTGTAAAGCAATCCAAATAGGGTTGGTACTTATGTTAAGCTTAATATCGCTTTTCACCCTAGATGGATGGTCAAAGCGAACAAACCATTCAAACCCTAGAAGACATATTGAGGGCATGTGTTATTGATTTCAAATGTAATAGGGATGACCATCTACCATTGATATAGTTCGACTACAATAATGATTAAGATACAAGTATTGTCGTGGCTCCATTTTGAAAACCTGAAATTTGACAAAGTCTAATGGGATATTATTGAACCCAAATTGGATGATGAGACTCTCCATATATCTCGAGAATAGATGTTAAGGGTACCATGGCTCATTATGGTGCTCGTGCAAATAACGCAGAACTACCCCAAAAGGGTTCCCATCCACGGACCCTTGGACGTGCCATAAGGATATAGATGGGTCATAAGGGTGATCGTGAAGGGAGTTAGGTTTGTGGGAGTTCTCCCATATCTATGGATCAAGGGCCACGAGCATCAAAATGTCCCGTGAAGCGCTACATGGACCATGAAGTCTTTTGTGAAGGGTTTTAATTAGACTTAGAATTTTCAGCCAATTTGAAATCATCATGCTGTTAAGAACTAAAACAATTAAGTTAATTTTGAAATATGTATGAAAGACCTCTTATTCCTCTTTCCGATGCCACAAAGTTTGCTTGATTCCAAAATTGGAGTAAATTTCTATGCCTAAAATAGTAAAGCACTGTTTGGAAAATTTCTTCACCACCCGTTTGACGGGCTGTGGTGATGTTGATGCCTACTTTAGGCTTCCACAAACCCACTTCAGCATTTTATGTCAGGAGTTGTAGGGTCCTTTTCTAATTATTTTAGTTGTCATTTTTCCTCCTACCCAAGCCCTATATAATGATATTATGCCCCCCCCCCCCCGAATCACCAAAACTCAATTAATTCCTTTTAATTCTCAATAGAAATAAAGCTCCTCCTCTCAAATATTTCTCTCTCTAGAAGTTGAAGAAAGGTAGGGTTTCAAGATAAAACCTCCTAATCCTCCATTCCTTCAAGCTTTTTGCATCAAGGTATTATATATTCACCTATGAAGTCCTTTCCTCCACAAGGTCTCTAGATTTTTCAATTTTTTAAAGCTGTATCTCCAATTGAAGTTAAGGTTCTTCCTTCATGTCGTGGGTTCCTTTCACTATTGATCAAATTGATTGTTTTATGACTTTTTACGCATTAATTTAAATATTTTAATGTTTTAAAGATGATTTCCCATGACTCATGCTTAAACCATGGTTTCTAAGCTATGGTTATATAGTGCGGGTCTTGAACTATGAAAGATGAATTTATGAAAATATGCATGTCTTCTCTCTATGAAATTGATGTATATTAATTTTAAGATTTTTTAATTTAAAAATATGATGAATCTTATGAATTATAACTCAAGAGAGCCTATGGATGAATATATCTATACATTCTATGAAGATTTACCAGAAGTCATGAATGAAATCTAGGTTTCCCCTCAATGCTTTTCAAGATACTTTTCTATATTAAGTCTTCATTAGTATGGTGATGTAACGACCTCAAGTTAACCCATAGAAACAACATGGCGTACTTGACCCCGAACTGGTCTCATACACGCCCGCGTAACATCATTACATAAGATAGAGAATAATGTAGAAAAATAAAAAATCTTACAATCAAAGTCAAACTTCTCTTTTCATAACAAAAATTAAGAAACAAGACTTATCTCATTCACCATCTAAATAACTAGAACACAGAGTTAAGGACTTAGCCCTTACATCAATCGAAAATTATAAATATAAGAAATACAATAGGAACTAAGAAATGGATAATCCATTCTCGAACTTGAGGACTCACCATAACTTGAAGATAAGAAATCAAAGTCTTCTTCAAGAAAGAACTAAAGTACCTAACGGCCGCAACCTACACTCATAATAGATGTAGGAGAAAGGAGTTAACACATAAATTACTAACTATGGAAACATGCATAAAATTCTTGAAATGTGCTAAAAAGGTCATTTTACGAAAAACATGCCTTTATAAAGTTTGGAAACCATATGCATATAAAGAAATAATATAAGTTTTAATCTTATTTTCACATAAATAATCATAACATAGTAGAACCATCACCTTAACAATCTTAAAATTGTACTTGTGGAATATATAATTGGTATCCATAAAACGAACTACTATGTGTCCCTTTAGAGTCACCTAAGTAACACATATCAGCTTTAGACCTCATCATAATCAATAACCATAGAAAAAGATATAGCCATGTTCATTACCTAAACATAAGTAAAGTCATACCTTAACAACAATATGCCACGACCAGAGTCTAGACCCCAGACAAGACCGGCGTCGTTGACCTCTCAAAGGTCGCACACAAGCCTACTAACGTCATTTTTACTTCATCTAGGTTAATTTTAGCCAAAAATTTGAACTTTTTGTTTACTTATTTCATATGAAACATATTGTACTTAACATCATAAGCGTTCACCATCAACCATCTAATATTAAGATCATCGAATGAAAGAAATAGTTCAGTAACGCATTAAACGTAATTTTACCAAAATGGCACCAATACAATGTCTAAAACAATATGGCAACGAGACGCTAGTGGAACATAGTCCACTATATAAAACCTACATCTAATCTAGATTATAACATTAGAGATCCTCGAAAGCATGAGGTCCTACCTAGTCTAGATTAATGATCCACGTCCGGATAGCTGCATCAACATATCGTAAGCTCTAGCGTCCGCCTATGCCTGCACCTAAAAGTATAGTGTTGTATGGGATTAGTACACACTTTTACTAAGTATGGGTATATGCAAGCACACACCAAGGACATGTATGATTAAGAAGATATCTTTCTAATGATATGAATTATTGAAAGTCAAGTTAGTGGACTTGCCAAATTCGAATTAAAAAAGTCATGCCATATGAGTAATATGCAGAATCATACTTATTTCACAAACTGTACATAACACATTGCACATATCATATCACATAGTTCATATCAATCATTCGTATGCCATGAGACCTTTGAATCATGGACTTGACATTAGGACTTCACAAAATGAGGGCTCAACATATGGGACCTCAACTAGGGAGTCTTCTTTAGTAAAACAAAGTCTGCTTTAATAATTCATACATACTTCATTTTTCATTCTTTAATATACTACTACAACCATCAGTCATACCTAGGATGTAGTTTAAGACTCTCATCGGGTTTGCTATGCAATGACCAAGAATAACCTAGTGTCATTACTTAAGTCTAGCTCACCTCTTGATTATCCTTGTTGTTTGTAATTTGCGTGTAAGTTCTTCATGTATGAAGAATTATTTCATCTTGACTAAGCAATGTTCCTTTAGATTTCATGGATATGGTTAACAGAGTGTTCAAATAGTACTTGGACTTGTTTGTTATCATATTTTTTTGATGATATCCTCATTTACTAAAGGAATAAGGAAGAACATGCGATCCATTTGACAGTTGTTCTGAAAATTCTAAAAGATCGGAAATTATTTGCAAAATTTAGCAAGTGCAAGTTTTTGGTACAATAATCTTCCTTCCTTTGTCCTATTGTGTCTAGTGAAGGAATAAGAGTAGATTCCCAAAAGATAAAAGTAGTGAAACAATGGCCAAACTCTAACTCTACTAGAAATATCTAAAGTTTCTTTGGTCTAGCGGGTTATTACAGAAGGTTTATTGAAGGATTTGCATCCATATCATTAATATTCACTAAGTTAAGTCAGAAGATGGTCATGTTTTGATATTGGGTTAATTGTGAAAAAACCTTTTATGATTAGAAAACTGCGTTAACTACAACTTTGATTTTAACTCTACCAAAGGGTGCACATGGTTATGTTATATATTGCGATGCGTCCAGAGTTGGCCAAGGATGTATGTTGATTTAGAGAGATAAAATTATAGATTATTCTTGTAGAGAACTTAAGGTTCATGAGAAAAACTATCCAATCATGACCTCGAGCATGGAGTTGTTGTGCTTCTACTCAAAATTGGAGACACTACTTGTATGATGTTCACATAGATGTGTTAACTTACCATAAGAACCTTCAATATGTGTTCTCCCAGAAAGATTTTAAATTGCACCAGATGAGATGGCTTGAGTTTCTTAAGTATTATGATATAATTGTGCATTACAATCAGACTAAGTTGAATATTGTAGCAAATACTCTAAGAAAACTATATATCGGTAGTGTAGTCCATTTTTGGAAAGAAAAGAAGGAACTAGTAAAGGATGTTCACAAGATTGTTCTCTTGGGAGTTCCCCTTATGAGCATATCAAACAGTGGTGTAACAGTTCGGAATGGGGAAGAATTTTTGTTTGTAGTGGAGGGTAAGGAAAAGAAGGACAATGATCCAATCATGCTTGAATTTAAGGGTGCAATACATAATTAGAGAATGGAGGTTTTATCCCAAGGAGGAGATGGTATAGTTCCTACCAGGGTATATTGTGTGTTTCATGATGTAGGCGAGTTGAGAAAAAATATTCTTGTTGAAGCCCATAACTCAAGATATTCTATTAATCCAAGCGCCACTAAGTTATAGTGCGATCTGTGGGAAGTTTTATGGTTGAATTGCATGAAGAGGGATATCGAAGATTTTGTGAGTAAGTGCCCCAATTGCCACCATGTGAAGGTAGAACATCAAAAACTAGAGGGTATTAGTCATGATATTTACATTCCAACTTTAAAGTGGGAAGTGACAAAGATGGATTTCATTTTAGGGTTACCTCGTACTCAGGGACAACATGACTCCATTTGGATGATAGTCAACAGAATGACTATCTTTTTGGTAGTCAAGGCTACAGATGCAGGAAAGAAATACCCTAAGATTTACATTAATGAGATAGTCAAGTCTCACGGGGTTCCTTTTTCTATTATCTAATATTGAGGTCCTCAGTTTACCTCTTATTTTTGGAAGTCATTTACAAAGTGTCTTGGTACTCAGGTTAACTTTAGATCAACATTTTTAATAGGATGGGCCTACAGAACAATTAAAAACTTAAAGTACGTGTTGAAAGCTTTTGTGATCAATTTGAAGGGTAGTTTAGATGATCACCTTCCTCTTATAGAATTTTTCTATAATAATAACTACCATTTCAGCATTCAGATGGCCCCTGATAAGCCATTATACGAGCGTAGGTGCAGACCTAGTATTGGTTGGTTTGAAGTAGGTGAAGCAGCCTTGATAGAACAAGATGTAGTCCATGATGCTATAGAGAAAGTGCAACTCAATAGAGACAGAAACTCAATAGAGATAGACTTAAGATAGACAGAGTACCCAGAAGTCTTATGCTGGTGAAAGGAGAAGGGAACTAGAATTCCAAGATATTGATTGGGTTTTCCTAAATATGTCACCTATAAAGGGGGTGATGTGATTTTTCAAGAAAGGGAAGCTCTTTCCCATATATGTTAGCCCTTAAATGATTCTGAGAAGGACTGATAAAGTGGATTATGAGTTAGAGTTGCCGGCAGAATTAGCATAAGTGCATCTTGTTTTTCACATTTCACTTTTGAAGAATTGTGTGGATGATCCAACTTATATAGTGCCATTAGAGAGTGTGGTCGTTTTCACATCCGGGAAGTACTCCTTGGACTTAACCAACTTTGTCGTCCTCGTTAAGGACTAAGACTAGCATCCTAGCATTCATCATTAAATTCATAGGATAAAAATGTGGAAAATTTAAAACTTTTTATATGCACTACTTCATGAGGTTTACTTAGACCTCTCGCTTACACATAATATATTCATATCGATTATACTTAGACACTTTGTATACAAAGTTTACAGAGTCTTCTACTTTTATTCCACATATAGACGACATACATCATATTTTCTTAAAAGGGATGTCTCATAATAACCATATAAAAGTAGTCAAATAAACATGGGCATAAGCCCTTACATAAATGTATAAATGTTACTTAGGGCTTACAACAATATCTTGAAACAACATGAATGAAATGGTTGTCATTAAACTATAAAAAAGAACCATATCTAGAGTAAAAAACAAGGGATTATCCTCGGACTTGAGGACATATACACGCTTGGAGAAATGATCCAAGCCTTCATTTAAAGTGGTTACGAATCCTTCAATTACCGCAACCTAAAGTGTTTGGGGGGGAGGAATAATGGAGTTAACACATCACTTTTACTAAGTATGGAATCATATTCACATAGAATATAGAAATAATGCTAAAAGGAGTCATTTCATTAAAGAGTGATAATTTACTTTGGAAACACCTTATGCACATTCAAGAATCAATACCGATCAATAAACATATATTTCTTAAGTCAATACCATGTACATAATAAGGACAACAATACTGTTTCTAGTCAAGTTCTAATGCATATAAACATAATTGAGCACATACTCAAGAATACTGTATAATCAAGTTATAATATCAACAAGCGTGCATAAGAGTTCATAACATCATAACGTAAGCATGATCATCAGTCATAAACCCACATTAAGTCTACTACTGCAATGACTAAGTAAGGCCACATAACCTAACTCAACCAAGTAAACTCAATAAGAACTATAAGAAATGCCCACTTCACACACTATATCATTAGGAGTAAACATCATTATACTTTAGCAATCGACACCAACCACATGTTCACACGTGAAACCAATATCACATAGTGTCATTGACATGTAATATCAATATATGCATATCATTTACATTTATAAGAATATAAGCACATAATAACATCATTTTAAAAACTTCCCTCCATGTTAACTAGTGCAATGTATAGGTAGAGTCCAATACCCCTACCTAGACTAAGACAAACTCCTTAGGTCATCCTAGTTAGAGTTCACTTTATTACTTTATTTTACCTGTTGGGAACATCTTTCCTTAACCAACATAGACCATATGAGCTAATGTTGAATCCGGTGTCATGGAACTCTATAGCGAAAGAAGGTAGACTGAATGCCAAGGTAGTACCAAAACATGAACATAACATACACTAGCTAGTATTCCTATGCGGAAAACATACTTCTGGAACTAGGAGATGTATTTAAAACACTCTTTATTCTAAATGTATTAGTCTCCAATATCATAAGTAAATTAGTGATCCTACCTTCCCTACGTGGGAAGGGACACTCCTCACTTCTAGTTCACTCGATGCTAAGCTAGAGTCCCTTTTGAAATGTCTTTCATTAATAATCATAACTTAGTTTAGTTCATAGGGTATACCCGTTATATATTCATCATCATAGCTCAATAGGAATTTCATGAGTAGTTCCTTTCAATAAAATTCACACATGTGAGGTTAACACATTTGCATAATCAAAATATGATAAGGCACATTGATAAGTCATCACCATCCTTATATCGTTACATCTTCGCAACCAACTCACAAGTCATAAATCAAGACATTCAAAATTCAACATCATACAAACCCTAATAAATCATATCATAAGGTATAATTAAACATAACTTCATCTCTAAACACAAGTAATCATAATTGAAGCAAAGGACTTGACATCACAAAATTTACCCAATCTCCTTCACAAGCCATCATTAAGGGTTTTTACCATCAACCATATAATTCAACCCAAATAGGTGTAATACAATCACACAATAGTAATTAACACAATAATCAAGTGAATTGAATCACTACACATCAATTCATCGCTAGTTCATAAACCAGGGTTATGGACTTAGGTAAAATTCATGATCTACTTCTCAAACTAGGTTAATTCATTAAGAACTAGCATAATTGAATCATAATATATAATAATATAAGTATAATAACAAAAACAAGCCATTAACAATACAATCTAGAAAATCAAATTCATAATATAAGAACTACCACTTGAAAACTCATTTTTTCTAAATCAATTTGGAGGAACCCTTTAAGGAAAGGAATCTCAAAGGTGAAAGGAATACCATACCTTGTTAAATGATGAATAAATATGCATAAAAGAACTCTTATAGATGCCTTTATATCCCTCCTTTTTGGGAGAGAGAAAGTAGAGAGAAGGAAGAGAAATTGGGTTTTGGGAATTATGAAAGTTGGGTTAATTTTATTAGGTTTGGGCATTTATATAAGACGTTAACTTTATTAGACAGACCTTACCCCCTAACTAATTAAATAACCACCTAATTAATTAAATGAACTAATTAAAACATGGAAGCAAAATAGTGACCTTGTCTTACGAGACCCCGACCTACAAGTTGTAGGTCTGTCGACGGACCTTAGGACCAACAGTCCTGCAGGTCCTTTGTTTTGGGCACAGACATGCCAAATGACATATTCAGGAAATTGGCTAAGTGTATATCGACGGTGGGAATTGATACCCCTTCGATTGGACCACACCTCGTAGACTGCCAGTCATCGATGGCTACTCACCTAGACAACATTTATCCACCATGCGAGGGTTCTCCTCAAGTACCCTTTGGTTGGTCCTTGGGGAGTCGTAACCGGACGTTTCCACAATAAATGAACTCTAACGCGGATTAGAAACCTCGCTACCAAATTCCATCAAGTTCTAAGTCCTAAAACCTTGTCAAATAGGCTAAGGCACGCTTCCACTTCTTGAACTAGTTTCTAGACGTCATGGACGTTTCGTGATACTTTGATTGTAAAACTTTCTAAATGACATATATACATTATATATGACCTGAATACAATGTAACCAGATTTATAATCTCATGTTAGTCTCTATATTAAGCTTTAGACTTTCTCAGTATTACATTATCCCCCTTACTCTCATGTTAGGCTCTAGATTATGCTTTAGACTTTGGGAGTATTACATTATACTCCCCCCCAGAAACATTCATGCTCGAATGAAACTAAAATCCTTTTGAAAGAAGGAATAGACTCAAGACTAGCGGACCAACCAAGAAAAACATATCAAAAGATGAGTTACAACTCAAGTCAACATAACCACATGACCTTTTACACTAAGCAACTCATGATATCATTTTAACCTCATAAGAGCTCAAGATTCACTACAAGCATATTCAGACACAGCTTTGTTCAACACATATAATCATGCTCAACAGAAATCATAATGCCACAACATACAAAAATACACCACATAAGTTCAAATAAAGTAAATGATCTTTTTTTTAAAAAGGTTCACTTCTATAGGCATGGTTCATTGTAAATTACATTAACAAAACATATATTTCAATATTTTACCAAAAATCAAGGAAACATCAACTAAAATTAATTATTTTCACTATAAATAGGAACAACTAACCTCAGTTATCAAATAGATGAGGGTAAGGGGACTTCATGTCGGCCTCATCTTCCTATGTTGCACCCTCAACTAGGTGGTTCTTCCATAAAACCTTATAGAAGACACCTAATTGTTCCTTAACTCTTTTAAACCGGAACCTCCTCATAGGAGAGGTCCTCTTTCATACGTAGACCCTCAATAGGAAGAATTGATTCGGGATTACCGATACACTTTTTAAGCAAGGAGAGATGGAACGCCGGATGAATCGAAGTCAATTCACTCGGTAACCTCAACTCATATTCAACCTTACCAACCCTTTGCAAAATTTCATAAGGACCCACATAACGAGGGATCAACTTCTTCTTTTTTCCAAATTTCTCCACCCCCTTCATAGGTGAGATTTTAAGATACACCTTATCACCTTTTTCAAAATCTAAGTCTCTACTTCTATTTTCAGCATAAGACTTTTGCCGGCTACAAGCTGTTTTTATGTGATTCCTTTTTATATGAACTTTCTCCAAAGTCATATAAATTAATTCAGGACCTAAAAGTGAAGACTCACCCACTTCAAACCATCCAATTGGATACCTACATCTCCTACCATACAAGGCCTCAAAATGACACATAGATATAGATGAATGGTAACTATTATTGTAGGAAAACTCAACCAAAGACAAGTATCTATCCCAATTTACCTAGAAGTAAATGATACATGTTCTAAGCATATCCTCAAGGATTTGAATAGTACCTCTGTTTGACCATCTGTTTGAAGATGAAATGAGGTGCTTCGCTTCACCTTGGCACCTAACCCTCTTTTGAATAACCTCGAAAATGTGGATGTTAATTGTGCACCCCTATCACATATGATGGATAAGGGAATACCATGGATACACACAATATCATCTATGAAGATCCTTTAATAATCCTCTGCTAAGTATGTGGACTTGACTCGAATAACATGAGCAGATTTGGTCAACATATCAATAACCATCCATATGAATTCATGTTGCTTTTGTGTCCGAGGAAAATCCATCATGAAATCCATATTAATATGTTTCCACTTCTAAGTGGGAAATTGGATTTCTTGAAGAAAACCACCGGATTTTGGTGTTCGACTAACCTGTTGGCAATATGGACATTTTGCAACAAATTCTTCTATGTCCCCTTTTAAGCCTTCCCACTAAAATACTTCTCTAAGGTCATGATACATTTTTGTAGAACCCAAATGAATGGAATAATGGGAGCAATTAGATTTCTAAAGAATGAAGTTTCTCAAGTCATCAATATTGGGCACACACAACCTTCCTTGATACCTCAAGACACCTTCCCCCAAAAGGAGAACGCATAATTAAGATTACCAATAACTGACTTCTTCAACTTTATCAATGGTTGATAAAGGTGTTTCTAAGAACTAACCTCAACCCCAAAGGATGATTCAGAGTTACGATGGACAAGAAAACCACCATTTGGAGTATATTCCAATCTAATACCCAAACTAGCAAACCTATGAACACCTTTTACTAAGTCTTTCTTTGCTTCTTCTACATGAGACACACTACCCATGGTAATGCAACTTAGAGAATCCGCAACCACATTGGCCTTGGCGGGTTGGTAGAGAACAGTCATGTCGTAACATTTCCATAGTTCTAACCACCTTCTTTGTTGCAGAATCTAATCATTTTGAGTAAACATATATTGAAGACTCTTCTGGTCGGTATACACATCCACATGGATACCATACAAATAATTCCTCCATATTTCAAGAAAAATACCACAGCCGCTTACTTAAAATCATGAGTTGGATAGTTCTTCTCATGCACCTTAAGTTGTCTAGAATCATAAGCTACTACTTTCAAATGTTCCATGCGGACACATCCTAAGTCCACTCGGGATGCATGATAATACACAACGAATCCCTTGGTACCCTCTGGTAAAGTCAATACCGGAGTGAAGGTAAGCCTCTCTTTGAAGATTTGGAAGCTTCTTTCACATGCCTTCTACCACTTAAATTTCATACTCTTTTCGTTAAAAGTAGTCAAATGAGATATAATAGACGCAAAACCATCCACAAACCTCATATAATATCCCGCTAGACCCAAAAAGCTTCTAATGTTGCTTGCATTCAATGGCCTAGGCCCAATTCTAGATCGCCGCAGTTTTTGTTGGACCTACCTCAATCCCCTCACTAGAGATTATATGACCAAGAAATGCCACTGACCTCAACAAAAATTCACATTTTCTATACTTGGCAAATATTTGGTTCTCCTTATGCTCTTGTAACAGGACTTTTGAATGGTCTATGTGTTCACCCTCAATTTTTGAATATACCAACATGTCGTCAATAAAGAAAATGACAAATGAATTTATGTAGCTTTGAAACATCCTATTCCTGAGGTCTAGAAATATTGTCGGGCCATTAGTGAGACTAAAGAACATTATTAAGAACCCATAGTGACCATATAATGTTTGAAATGCTATTTTTGGTATATCCTCACCTCTCTCACCCTAAGTTGGTGAGACCCCGATATCAAGTCAATCTTAGAAAAGTAGGTTGCCCCTTGGAGTTGATCAAACAAGTCTTTAATCTAAGGGAGAGGATACTTATATGTAATAGTGACTTTTACTGAATTGGCAGTAATCAATGCACATTCTATGAGACTCATCCTTCTTCTTCACAAACAATACTGGAGTACTCAATGGAGAAATACTAGGTCTTATGAAGTCTTGGTCTAGTAAGTCCTTGAGTTAAGCCTTCAACTCTTTGAATTTTGACGGAACTATACGATAAGGATGAATTGAAATGGGGTTGGTATTTGGTAGCAAGTCAATGCCAAAATCAATTTCCCATTAAGTAGGGATTCCGGGAAGATCATTAGGAAAGACCTCCAGCAATTCTCTCACTACAAGGACTAACTCAATGGGAGGATTTTCAGAGTCTAAATCTTAGTCTCTTACAATATAGTATAGACACCCTTTGGAGATCATTGTACAAGCATTAATACAAGAGATGATACGACCTCTAGGAATAGAATTTCCCCGCTTCCACTCTAAGACAGGTTTATTTGGAAAATCGAATGTTCTTATTCAATCAATGGAATCAAAACAATTATTCAACCAATCCACCCCCAAAATGAAATCAAAATCGACCATACAAAGTTCTACTAATTAAACATTAGTAACTGTATTGGGATATAATATAGGACAATATATATATACCCTATTTGCAATCATCGAGTCTCCTACCAGGTTAGTTACCATAAAAAGTTCATTTAGGACATCTGGCAAAATTGAAAACTTCTTATCTATCAAAGGAGTAACAAAGGATAACGTAGCACCCAAATCAAGTAAAACATAAACATCAATAGAGAAAACATGTAACATACCGGTCACAACATCGGGAGAACTCCCTTTTTCACCCCTAGAGAGAATTGCATAAAAATGATTCTTCTTTAGGTAATCAAAACATGAACCACTAGCTTGAGCTTTCCCGCTTCATTTCTTTCCTCATCAAATTAGGGCAATCCCTAACCTTGTGCCCACTCTTTCCACACCCAAAGAAATTGTCCATCCTAACAAGGCAATTTCCATGATGCTTCTTGCCATACTTTTCAAAAGTTGGCCTCTTACTTGGTGGGATAGTACCTTCAACTATTTCAGACTTAAGGTTAGACACCCTATCATTACGAGACTTGGAAAAAATTGTAAGGAACTTGATTAGTAAGCCTCTTCATGAACCTAGGTTTGTCTTGAATTTCAAGCCTACCCGTAGAAGAACCATTTTCATAAAACCTTGCCTTCTTGGCCTCTCAATTCTTCCTCCTTGAGATAGTTTCTTCCACTTGTTAAACATGAACCATGAGACGATAAATATTCATATTATCATGAAGCATAGACGAACGACATTCTTCCACCAAGTCATCAGACATCTCTATATGAAAATGACTCATCTCATCCCTTGAGTTTGACACCAAGGATGGAGCATACATTGACAATTTAGTGAACTTCAAAGAATAGAAAAGTACACTTATACCTCCTTGATGAAGGGTTGATGAATTCTTCCACCTTAGTTTTCCTCACATCTCTAAGAAAAAAAGTATGAAGGGAATCCCTTTTGAAGATCTCCCAAGTCACCAAACCACCTCTTAGTGCCCTATTATACCTCCAATGCACATACAATGATTGGTCCATATATTTGAGTTGATAAGCCGCTTACTCAGACTTTTCAATTGAGGTATCACCCAAAGCATAGAGAATCTTATAGACCTCATCGATAAAAAACACGAGGATCCTTAATTGACCTTGACCCATAGAACATATGTGGATTCATTCTTGTAAAGTCTCTGAAATGCAAGGCCATAGTGTTAGCATGTTGAGGAACTCGAGGTGAAACCTCCCAATATCCTAGGTTGTCATAGATTGAACTTGAGAAGTGACGGCGTTATCTTAAGAGTTTATAGCTTGATCAAAAGAGATAATGCTTGCACTTATCTCTCCATCGGTCATCGATGGAGGAATAACCGGAACTTGATTACCCATAGCAACCTCCTCATGTGGTGGAACTTGGTTATCTTGATCTCCCACATTATCCATTTCTTCCTCGGTCTTTATAAAAGTTGGTATTCGAGTATTCATACCTATAACCACGATAAAAGGTTTAGGTGAAAGAACATAACAAGACTTTAGTGACACGACATAAGAATAAAAGAACGTGAGAGTTTCTAAGCATCACATAGTCTCTTATTCATAATTGTGGTGCGCTTCAAAATAATGAATATGAATCTACATACACATGGTTTAATAAGACACTGTCCTAAGGACATTCAACCTCATTCTCTGATATCAAGTTTGTCACATCCCGAAAGTATACCCTATACATAAACGGCGTCGTCTTCTTTTTTGAGGACTAACACTAGCCTCTTAGCATTCATCATTACATTCATAGGTTTAAAATGTGGAATATTAAAACTTTTCATCTGCAATACTTCATGAGGTTTACTTGGAACTCTCGCTTTTACATATAATATATTCATATAGAGTATACTTAGACCCTTTGTATAAAAAGATTACATAGTCTTCTACTTTTATGCCACATATACACAATATACATAATATAGTCTTAAAAGGGATGTCTCATATAAACAATCTAAAGTGAGTCAAATCAACATGGGCATAAGCCCTTACTTAAATGTATAAATGTTACTTATGGATTACAAAAATATCTTGAAACAACATGAATTAAATGATTGTGTTTAAATTATAACAAAGAACCATAGCTACAGTAATAACAAGGCATCATCCTCGGACTTGAGGACATACCCAAACTTTGAGAAATGAACCAATCCTTCATTCAAAGTGGTCATTAATCCTTCAACGCCGGAACCTAAAATGTTAGGAAAGAGAGAGAAATGGGAATAGCAGATGACTTGTACTAATTATGGAATCATATGCACATACAACATAGAAATCATACTAAATGGGGACATTTCATTGAACATACTAATTGTAACACTTCGGAAATGCCATGACTTAGACTAGAACTCAATACATCAAATAATTTTTAAAATGATGTTTACAGACCTATATTAATGTAATAAACTCATTTTGAAAAGGTTAGAGCAAAAACTACTTAAAAACACCTTGACATCCGGAAACTAGCTAATTTGAATTAGTTGACGTCCGTATGTTTGGTAAAGGTTTCGAAGTGCTAAATGAAGTACAAAACTTGTAAAGAGACCTTGTATAGGTAGTATGCAGTATAAAGAGTCCAAATTTCCTGTAACTACACCCCAAGTACCATCCTAAGGGTCCTTGGGAAGGACCCCAACATGGGTAGGCAGGCTGCCAAAGCAGCCTAAGCGAACAAGATTGGGACTTGAAGTGTAAGACACGAGCTGGAAACAAGGTGTTCTTCTTCAAGATTGGAGAGGCTGCCTCGAGACGGAGTCTAGCATGCACCTCGCTGCCTCTACTCAAAATTTAATAAAATAACGGGATCTGGCCCTTCGACGCGCATCTATTTCCCAGAATCGTTAAAGTCATATTTTTTGTTATTTAACTTCTTAAAAACACTCATTTAAGTGGAGGATATTTTGGTTAATTCATAGGACAACTATATATTGATATTAGGTCAGTTTTAGACCACTTTTACACATCCCAAATCCGTTCAAACGAAATTTCTTTGATCTCTTTCAAGAAAGCTCTCTTTTCCAAACTCCATTGAAGAACAAAAATAGCTTAAGAAAGAAGACGAAGACCTCAAGCTTTTCATCCAATTTTCGTGGATTCTTCATATATAAAGTATGGTATTTTTCACTCTAAATATTCCTTTCCCCAAGAGGTCCTTTCAATATAAGGTTTCAAGAATTTCAAACACTAGATTTTTTACTCTACAAAATAAATGTTCTTCCTAACCCTAGTTATATGATTTTCAATGAAAAGTAAGTAGTTTTCATAGTATATTTCACACAAATTGATGAGTATATTAAAGAGAGAGGATAATTTTTCTTAATAGTGAGTTTATTATATTGGCGATAAACAGTACACATTCTAAGGGACACATCTTCAAAAACAATACTTGAGCACCCATTGAGAGATACTATACCTAATGAAACCTTTTTCTAGTAAGTCCTTAAGTTGAGCCTTCAACTATTTCAATTCAGCAAGAGCTATTCGATAAGGAGGTATTGAAATGGGGTCGGTATACAGTAGCAAGTCGTAAGTCAATACCAAAATCAATTTCCCGTTCGAGAGGGATTCGAGGAAGATCATTAGGAAAGACCTCTATAAATTTCCTCACTATGGGGACTAACTCAATGGGAGGATTTTCGAAGTCTAAATATTTGAATCTTGCAATATGGTATAATCACCCTTTTGAGATCAACTTACAAGCCTTTAGACAAGTATTGATACGACCTCTAGGAAGGGAATTATCCCCCTTCCACTCTAAGACGGGTTCATTTGGAAAGTTCAGTTCACAATTCTTGTTCTATAATCAATGGAATCAAAACAATCATGCAACCAATTCATTCCCAAAATGACATAAAAATCAACCATATCAAGTTCTAATACTTCAACATGAGTAACTCTATTAGGGAATTTTATGGGACAATTTCAATATACCCTCTTTGCAACCACCGAATCACCTACTGGGTAGTTACAATGAAAGGTTCATTTAGGTCATCGCGAAAAATTTAAAACTTCCTAGCTATCAAGGGATTAACAAAGGATAATTTAGAATCCAGATCACTTAAAGCATAAACATTAATAGAGAAAACTTGTAACAGATCGGTTACCACATCGGGAGAACTCTCTTGTTCACCCTTTGAGAGAAGTGCATAAAAGTGATTATCTCTTGGAACATTAACATTAGAACCACTTACTTGTGATTTTCCACTACTCTTGTCTTGCCGCTTTATATAAGGGAAATCCCTAACCTTGTGGACACTCTTACCACATCTAAAACAATTGTCCGTCCCAACAAATCACTCACCAGAATTCTTCTTTCAACATTTTCAATAATTTGGCTTCTTACTTGGTGAATTAATACCTTTTCTATGTTGATACTTAGGGTTAGAAACCCTATCATCACGAACCTTGAGAAATTTTGAAGGAACTTGACTTGAAGAAACACCATCATAAGACTTAACCCTCTTAGCCTCTCTATTCTTCCTCCTTAGCCTACCCTCTTCCTATTGTTGAACATGAACCATGAGACAAGATATAGTCATCTTATCATGAAGCATAACCAAAAGACATTTTTCCACCAAGTCATCGAACACCACCATAAGAAAATGACTCATCTCATCCCTTGGGTTTGAAACCAAAAATGGAGCATACTTGGACAACTTAGTAAACTTCAAGGAGTAGTCAAGTACACTCATTCTTCCTTGACGAAGGTTGATGAATTCTTCCACCTTAGCTTCCCTCATATCTATAGGAAAGATCCTATCAATGAAAGTCGTCTTGAAGATCTCCCAAGTTATAGGATCACCTATTAGCACCCTATTTTCTCTCAATTGTTTGTACCAAGTTTGGAGCACATCCTTAAGTTGATAGGCCACCAACTCAACCTTCTCAATTGGTGTCACACCCTTAGAAAATAGGATTTTATAGACATCATCAAAGAAGTCATAAGGATCTTCATCTTCTTTTAACTCGAAGAACATGGGTGAATTCATTCTTGTAAAGTCTCTAAATGAGATGTCGTAGTGCTAGCATGGTGAGGACCATGGGTTCCAACCTCCCTATTCATTTGGGTCGTCATGGCTTGGACTTGAGAAGTGACAACATTAGCTTGTGAAGTCATGGCTTGAGCCACATTGAGAAAAGCTACCCTTATCTCTCCATCGGTCCTTGGTAGAGGAACAATGGGAATTTGATCACCCATAGAAACTTCTTCAAGTGGAGGGACTTGATTGTTTTGCGGAGGAGCTTGGTCGTGAGCCGCGCATTAGCAATCCCTTCCTCGGCCCTTTGTGTCACTGCCCTTCGAGTATTCATACCTTTAATTAAAATAAAAGGTTTAGGTGAAAGCACTTAATATAAGACTCTAAACGCATGACATATGAGTACAAGAAGATGAGGATTTCCTAAGCATCACATAGTCTCTCATTCATAAGTGTAGATAGCTTCACAATTATGATTGAGAATCTACATAGACGTTGTTTAATGAGACATCGACCCTGAATATGTAAAACCTTGTGCTCTGATACAAAGTTTTTCACATCCGACAAGTACCCCATAAACGTAACCACCATCATCGTCTTCTGAGAGTACTAAGACTAGCCTCTTAGCATTCATCATTAAATTCATAGGTTAAAAAGTGCAGAAAATTAAAATATTTAATCTACATATACTTCATGAGGTTTACTTAGACCTCTTGCATGCACATACTATATACATATGGAGTTCACACAGACTCCTCACATTTGAAGCTTACATAGGTTTCTACTTTTATTATACATATATGTATAACATACACAATATAGTTTTAAAAGGGATTTTTTTTTATTAAACTATCTAAAAGGAATAGAACAATGTGGGCATAGACCTTAAAAAATGTATAAATGCCACTTAGGTCTTAGAACAATATCTTGAAACAACAAAAGGGAAATTATTCTCTTTAGACTATAGCAATGAAACAATGATAGAATGAGAGAAAGGCATCATCCCCGTAACTTGAGGACACACCCACACTAGGAGAAATGATTGAAGCCTTTCTTGCAAATTGGTCAGGAATCCTTCAACGACCGAAACCTAAAATGTTGTGGAAAGGGAGAAATAAGGGTTAACACATCACTTGTACTAAGTGTGGAAACACATGCAGACACCCCATAAAAATCATGCTAAAAAGGATATTTGTTCAAAATCATGCCAAGTTACTTTGACAAGTCGTATGCATAATCAAGAACGCATATCGTCTATTTAATTTGTTTTGACATAGAATATAGTAAAAAAACGATGAAAATGCTTGGGATTTAGTCAACTATTTGCATACCAATAAAAATTAAATAAAACAAAACAAGTCCTTAACACGGTTGTCAAATTTCAAGAAGGTATTATTACACAAAAATAGAAAAAAAAGTTGTTTATCTTTTTGAAACATACATTGTATTTTTTAATATTTAAATAATTTAGGAATAACAAAACTTAATATTTTTTAAAATATTAAGTTGAATTAAACATGTATTGACAAAATGGATTTAGGTGTTAATCAAATTGGAAAACAATAAAGGAATTAGAAATAGATCATTAAGAATTGGATCTTTAAGAAGGGTCAACATTACTCTTTGTGATCATAGATAAGTTACATTAAAAACCAAGTATGTACAAGGGGATCATTAAGAATCTGTTTCAATCTATATGATTTTTAGAAGGAAAAAACTGATTAGCTGTCTTAAACATGTCATAACATTTTAAGAAAAATAATCTACATTAACGATATATATATATATATATATATGTATATTCAAAAAATGAAAAAGTCTATTATTTTTTAATAGAATGTAATGTGAGTCGTAGACGCAATTCAAATGACTTTTGTTAGGTATATAGACATCTAAATGCATCTAAAAGGAGGGGAAAATGAAAAAAAAAATTGACTTTGTTGGGTATATAGACGTATTCAAGTGAATTAAAACTCTTTCTTACTGCTATTAAAGCTCTCAAAAGAAAGAACGTTTGAGATATTTTTGTATGGAGAATGAAAGAGGGAGGCCTTTAATTATAGTGAAACAAGTCAAGATTTTGACATGAACTAAGTTTGGCCCTATGTGAAAAGGGAAAATTAAAGATGAAAACAGTAGAGGGCTTCCGTGGTGTCGAAATAAAAATAGGAATTTCTCGAGAATTGGAAGTGAAAGCTATAAAGAAGAGAAAAAAAATAAAGGAAAGGAGGAGTAATTGCAAGGTATGAAATAGAGATGGTGAGGTTGAATTAAATGTAGGAAGGGTGTTATTACTGCAATCCATGGGGAGGAGATGTTGGTGGGGTGGATGGGTGGGTGGGGTGAGGTGGGTTCAAGAAAGAGTAAAAAGAGCATGTATGTTTATCTGAGTAGGTATCGTGGTAGATTTACAATTTGAAGCGTAAGTAAGACCACATTCAGAATTCGGGTCAACTTTTTATGATGCTCAATTCAAAATTAATAGTTTTAACATATTTAATAAATGAGTTAATAAAGAAAAGAATTTATACTGAAGTTATTAGATTCTGTCAAACACAATATTTGATTTAATTATGTGACAAATACGGCTAAGAAACTTGTCGAAGTTTGAATTTTTTTAATTGGAGTACTCAAATTAGTGTTAAATATTCTTTTTATCATTAAAAAGTTAGAGATTATTATTTTAAATTTTATAATAAATTAGCGATGAATTCATAAAGAATTTTTTGTTAATTATGAATATTTTTGTGTTAAAATAATAAAATATCTCATAGTTAATTCTTGTTTTTTGTGTACATATTTACTGCTTGATTAATTTTCATGAATTGTGTAAACAAGAATATACTTATCTATGCCTATTTCAAAAGTAAATAAATGCTAATACTTAATCTTTTAATGATTTTGTTATTTATTAATATTCATATAGATAAATGGTCAAATTTATGATGTGAAATATCTTAAACATGTAGGTGAAACTCATTTTTTTTTTGTAATTGGTGCATTTTATTAGTATATACTTAACACATTGATCAAAAATATTTTTATACGTTAGTTTGATAAGCTTAAAATTTATACCTTCAAATTATAAATGGTAATTTATTTGTTTTAAAGGTTGTATACCTCTTCTTCAAGTCTTACATTTTCATCCTCAATTGGTGTTCACCGAAAAACAAATCATCAATGTTAATAAGATGACCACCACAAGTACAGAAAGATATATTGCCCAGCACTTCTTTGTACCTCAACAATTCAGACTTCAATTTCTTATTTTCAACTCACATATGTAATTTCTCATGCCTCTCCAGTTGATGTTGACATTAAAAGATAATGAAGTTTCAACTTAAAAGTATACATAGGGATGGAGCTAGGGTATCGTAATAAGAGATTGTTCATGTCCGGAAATATTTTGTGTGTATGTAACTGTGTATATAATCAATCTATTATTCATGTAACATTATACATACTTTACTTTGCTTACATTAAGATGGTGTCACGGTGCAGTGGTAGATTTCACTAGTGGACAACCAGCTTACACTGGTTGTCTGAAGTTATAAAAATTATTTTTGTTGATGTGGATATAATGTCCTATTTTTAATTAAGAGGTTATATTATAGAATTCGGATACACAAAAACTTGCACAATTAGTACTAAACCACCAAATAGTGTCATTTTTGAAGATATTGATAATGATATGGATAATGTAGACTTAAATTGTTCTATTAAATCACTTGATCGTTGAAACACTTTTGTACACAATCCACATTTTATTAAAAATTCTAGTAATGGAATATCCTATATGGCCCGACAAGAGGTCCACAAAGTTTTATCCCCACTCATTTGGTCTAAGCAAGGAATTTAGGCTTCAAATGCTCTTAGGAAAGAGAAATTGGAAAGCTAGGACAAACAGCCTACCTTAAATGCATAATCAATTACCAGACGTACTATCTAGTAATGGATATGGATGAATTGGGTTCAATTTTTAGTAAAGTAAATGAACAAGTTGGTTTAGGTGATACCCTTTCATTAAAAATGGTGCCATTGATAGTAGATCTCAATCAACCACAACTCCTAATCAACTGCTAGTACTCTATATCTGTCAAACCTTGCTTCTCCACTACAGTTGTTGCTACTAGATCTCCTTCTACCACAAATCCTGTTACAATAGTAGATTCCTCTATTGAAGATATTGATGATATACATTAATGTCTTGTTGAATTTTATTTCATATAAGAATAGGGCTTTTATTATCCAGTTGAAGATAGTTGTAACACCTCACACTTAAGAAAGTCTAGGAAGGGGTCCAATGGGCTTGTCAAGAACCCAAACTAGATGATGGGACCATTCATAGAGCCCTAAATAGGTCGTCGGGGGGACCACGACCCATTATGGTGCACTTGACAAGAAGGCAAGTCCTGCCTCAAGAAGTTTTCATCGCACGGTACCTTAGATGGTCCGTGAACAGGGAGAGAGGTCATTAGGGTGATCGTGGAGGGGGTCACGTTTGTAGTGTTTTTCCCTGGATGTTGGTAAAGGTACCTGGGCATCAAAACGGCCCGTGAAACTCTACACGGACCATGAAGTCATCCGTGAATGTTGTTATTTATAATTAGAGTTAAGTTTAAACTTCAAATGATCATTTCATTTAGCACAAACAGAATTAGGTTACTATTACGACCAAAATGTATCCCTTGGATGTTACCGATGAAAGGGACCCCGAGAATTCGCACACAATCCTCTCGTGTCAATCATCGACTAACATACTCTCAAAAATAAGCAAGAAGTTAAAACATTCTTCACATACAAAGAATATTATCATTAATACGCAAGTGGAAGACTTCTTTAAAAACTTCTAACCTTTACAATGTCTCTTTCAACAATCTTATACTTTGAATGTACAGTACTTGGGACTAATCACATATAAGACTTAACATAAAGGTTTAAGACATAAAAAGGAATATATGGTTCTTTCCCTTGAATCAATGAGGACTCACCAATATTTTATCTTCAAACCTTAGAAACCTATCCATCATCGATGGCATATCAAGACTTCCAATTCACTACACTTTAGTCAAAAAGGGAAAAGAACGGGTCAGCATATTGAATGCACCAAGTATGAAAGCCATGAAAAAACCATTAAAAGGGACATTTAGTAAAGAAACATGCTTTCAGGACATTTTGATAAAAACCTCCAAAAAAGTGTTTAAGACTCATAATCCAAGTCAACAATCACATATAGAACATATTCAAGTAACATCAATCACATAACCATATTCACATAAACCCCCTACTAAAGGTTATCCTAAGACCCACTTAAGTAAACCATGAAACGACCGCCAATGCAACCCCTTCAGACACACCTAGATCATCTTCAATATTATATAAAGTAAGTTATTCCATTTTATCACATATCACATAGGTCATATTCAATAAAAAAAAGTATTTTCATCATTTAGACTCCCTACCTAAGGCCACTCTAAGACTCACCTAAGTAAAACATGAAGAGAACGCCTAAACATTCTCTTCAAGGCTAACTAAGCAATCCTCAAAGCTACCCTAGATAAGTACCTTTTTTATAAAATATACTTCATTAAGAAACTAAATTTCCGTTAAACCATTTTGATAGAGAACCATACATTTAGAGGACTTCACATATTTGTCTTGGAAAGACTTAGGGAACCCTTATCCTAGCATATTCAAAGCCTACTCGTGCCGTGCATGGATAGTATTCCATACCACTACCTAGACATTGCAGAACTTGTCAAATACTAGAATGCATCCCACTTAATGAGAATAGGCATTAACTGACAAAGACAATACTAGCTAGGCATTGAATCCGAAGTCTACCCTACTCCGATGGAGTGTGTTAACTTGCCTAGTGTAGAAGTAGCACACATCCCATGTAGGAACATGGTTAAGGAATATCAAAGGTTTCTTTGTACTCTAGTCTCAACTGAAGGAGAGTCACTCCCCAAGCATATTCACGCAGTGCTAGCAATGTTCTCATAGAGTAAGTTCATCACCAGGGGCATATGAAAAGGTACCATATTTTAGTCACTACCAAATCATATTACACCCTACCAAGGATGGGTCCACTAGCGCTACTATTTAATGGTAAATAAAGATAGATCAATGACTTTCTTAGAGATTGTTTCATGTCGTACCAGCCAATCTATCCCCAAGTCCATCATTCACATGAGAAGGATACCATTAGGGCTTTCAACTTCGAGGATATTATAACCTTCTTTACTTATTTAAACTTCATACAGCTATAACTCATACACATACAAAACAGGGGTTCTTTAGCCTACCAAATCAGGGGATCACATATTCACATAACTTTAATGCATCAAGAAGAGGGAGTTAGGTCTACCAAATCAAGAGACACAATTCATCATATCACTCATACAATGTCATTCAAGTACCAAGTATGTACACTAAGTCTACCACAGAAGATACCCTATCCACACATATAAGAACTCATCATAGTCTACCATAAGAACCTTTATCATTCAAAGGACAACATGTTTGAACCTCACAAATGCATATACAACATTAAAATATAACACACCTCTTAGTTCTCTTATCACCATATACCATTACTTAAAGAAAAACTTAATCTTAGCCTTCATACAAGGTGATATAAGCATTATAAGAGTACTTCACTTTATATCTTCAAATTATACAAGACCACCTTACTTCACATAAACATGAACACATTACACCTTCATATAAGCCCTAGCATGATACTACTAAAAATTACATAAATAATACCAACAAGGCCATGTTCACTGATAATCAACACATAAATTGGTTGACGTTTTAGTCGTCATTTGCACTGCATGTAGGCTGCCTGGCAGCTTGTGACCTTTAGTTAGGGTCCTCCTATAGGGCCCCTTGTGGGTCTTAGATAGAGTCATACCGGGACGTTAAACCCCTAAAAATTAACATATAGGTATTACAAACCTCCCTTGTAAATTTCAACATCAAACAAGTCACGAAACATAAAAAGGTACACTAGAGAACATGCAAGCACATAAGGGACTAGTCGTCGAATGTTTTGGTCGTTCCTTCACATTTGACTTCAAAATAAATTGGATTGACTTAAAAACTCAGAAGAAGATTAAGTGACCTAGATAACATCCAGTAAAGCACAAGTAAAGCTCTAGATAAGTCTAGTTGATTTTTTAGGGTTGTTAGAGTTACCTATGACCTATCAATTTTTAGATCTCCGAGTCCTCATTCCAACAACACCGATTTTGCCTAATTCCAAAATTGAAGTAAAATTTATTAAAAAAATAGTAAAGCCCTATTAGAAAGGATTTCTTCATGTCCCGTTTGAAGGGCCGCTGTGATGATGACAACCCGTTTTGGGCTTCTAGTGACCCACCTCAACATTTTTAAGTATTGGGTTGTAGGGTCTTCACCTAAGTATTTTAATAGAATCAAAAGTCATTATTACTTCTACCCAAATCCCTATATAATGATTTTAAAGCCCTTAATTATGTAAACTCAATTGATTCCCTTAAATTCTCAAAAGAAGATCGGGATCCTCCTCTAAAATATTTCTCTACGTAGAAGTTGAAGAAGAAATTTAGTGTTTCATGATCAAGCCTCCTAATCATCAATTGCTTCAAGATTTTAGCATCTAAGTATGATAATATTCACTTATGGAATACTTTTCTAAATAGGGTCCCCAGATTCTCCAATTTTCTAAAGCTAGAATCTCTAACTGAATTTAGGTTCTTCTGTTAGGTCGTTAGTTCCTTCCAGTGTTGATTCAATTGATTATTTTATAACTTTTAGTGTCTGAATTGACATTATTGAATGTTTTAAATATTATTTCCCATGAACCCATGCATAACCCATGTTTTCTAAGCTATATTGGTATAATGTGAGTTTTGAACTATGAAAGACAAATTTATGAAAATATGCAATCATCTCTCAATGAAACTAATGTCAATGAATTTAAAGATTCTTTTAGTTTACAAATATGATGTAACTTATGAATTATTTAAAATGTATGTTTCTTAAAGTAATGCTTATAAGTCAAGAGAGATTATGGATGAATATATCTATATTTTCAATGAAGCTTGGCCACTTGTCCTGATTGAAAACTAGGTTTGTCGTTAATGCTATTCAAGACATTTTTATAAATTTGATCTTAATTTGTATGGTATCCATATATGCTATCAATGATAAGATACCTCAATTTCAAAACTAACTCCATTAGTAGTAGGGCATTTCTAGCATTAAGTGAATCACTACGAGACTTAAAAGCTACTATGAAAAGATCGTCGATGTTAAAAGGCTTTCCAATGCATAGTACAAGAAGTTATCCTATGATAAAACAAGGGGCAATTACTGATGTCTCTTAATGATAAGACAAGTGTCGACTACCATGTCATTGAAAGATCAGACAAGTTAAGATTAAAAACTATTCTGCGGGATTCCCCTTAGCACCGAGTGGATAAGAGGCAACCACCCATGTCCCATACCTATCTGCCCCCATAGGATGATTAGCTAGTTGATCCACATAATCTATAAGTTTATGGTCTTATCTTGGCAGGTATGACACCTCTTTTTTGTGTGGGAGACATCAGATTCCTTATTATAACTCACATGGATTTATCAGTTAAGGCCACTTCCTACAATAATAATTAACTAAGGTTACTCCAAGGAGTATATCACATGTGTTCAAAATATAATTTTTACTTTGATTGATCATGAATATGATTTATTTTTCTAACCCTTGTATATTATGTTTTTACTTGGTCTTTGTATATCACAAAAATGTCCTTTTTAGTAGAATTTCATAACTTTTATGTCTCCTGTTATACTTGGTACATTTTTATAGTATTACATATTCTTGCACATTGTTTCACAAATGTAGGGTCTGACACTCCTATCCTACATCATCATGACTAAGGATCTATTAGTTGAATAGTGAAGATTGAAGAATCCTCATACGTCAATGACCAAGCCTTTACTTTATTATGTCTTTACCTTTATGTTTTGAACTTTATATACGGGTTTTGTCATGGGCACTTCTTATGTACTAGATGGCATTTGAGACATTTGTTATATTACAAGCAACACTTTGAAAATTCAAGACGTGTCTCAGAGTATAAAATAAATTCTATGAGGTACAAACACTCTTTTAGGCTTATTATAATGAATATAGGTCATTTAGTAAGTTTATAAACCAAAACATCCAAGAACGTCCATTATGTTTGTAAAACTAGATCATGGAGGTACAAGAGAGTCTTAGCCTATTTGACTAGATTTTAGGAGTCGGAATTTTTAATGAAATTTGGTGAAAGGTGTATAACATGTATTGAAGTTGTTTTGTGGTCAAAACATTTGGGTACGACACCCAAAGGACCAACCAAGGGCCCTTTAGGAATACCCTAGCACATAGATGGCAAACACTGTCTGGGCAATGGGCACCAACTAAACATAAATGACGGGGCGTGTGTTGATCTAAGGGGCATCGATTCCAGACATCTACCAACACTTAGAAAATTTTTGGAATACCCTTACCTGAAAAGTCTCTGAAAAAACTATAGTTGTGCATCACGGATGGGCACAATGACCGTCGACTCATAGATAGACCGTCGATCGGGGTCTAGTCTATGAGGGTTGCATTTCTTGCACATTTTAAGTCACTTTCATTTAATTAGTTAAGGGGTAAGGCAGTTAATTAGGTTTTTAATATAATATAATGAAGTTAATTAACCCCCCATATAAAGGCCCCAACCCTCATTAGATTAAACATAATTTATAAAACAAATCCTCTTCCTTCTTTCTTCTCTCTCTCTCTCTCTATTAGGAAGACACCATTAAAGACTAGCTAGGAGAGAGATTTGGAGGCTGTAAAGGGACGAATTCACCATCAAATCTTCATCAAACATTCAGTTATGGGATCTAATTCACTTTTGAGACCTCTTTCCTCAAAGGGTTCCTTCAAAGTATTTTCAAAAGTTTATTTTCATGTGGGTGCTTCTCAATCTCGAAAATTAGGTAATGAATTAGTTTGATTATGGTTTCTATTGGATAATATGAATATATTAACATGTATTCTAACTTAATTTTGATATATATTAAGGGTTTTGTTTAGTTTGTACATGATGATCCTTAACCTTAACCCTATGTTTGATATTTATGTGAATTAGGTTGAAATTGGTTCAATTGATTTGGTTATTGGTTGATTTGCTATTAATTGATGTTGTTACATTGATAATGAACAAATTTGAGTAAATTGTAGTCTTTCATGCTAGTTCATGGGAAGATGATCTAGGTTACCAAGGGAATCGACCTAATAATTTTATCTTAATTTATGATCTAGTATTGAATTGTGATGTAGTGATTCTCCTAGGCTTGTTATAATATTTATTATTGAATTATGATGTTGTATACCAAAAATTGGGTTGAATTAACGGTTTATGGTCAGGACTTGATGATGAATTATGAAGGAGACTTGGCAAGTCTTATGATTACTATTCTTTACTTCAAATTGTGGTTAGTTGTGATTAACTCATGATGTTACATTGGAGTAAGACTTGTGATAGGATTGATAGGGTTATAGGATGTTGAATTTATATTCTTGACTATGCTGTGAGGTTGGTTCAAGGTGCATATGTTATAAGGATGGTGATGACTACCAATGTGTCTTATTATGATATGAAATGCTAATGTGCTAACCTCACTAATATGAATTATAATTAAAGGATTTATACTCATACAATTCTTATTGAGATATTGATGATGATGATTATACAAGAGTTAGACCTTATGACCTTAACTAAGTTATCATTGATAAAGTGTTAAAGACATTTTAGAAAGGGACTCTAGCATAGCAACCACTGAACTAGAGTGAGGTGTGTCCCTTCCCACATAGGCAAGGTAGGAGAACTAAAGTAATCTAGAGATTGGAGACTACAATGTATGTTGCATAAAGAGGATCCCGACTATGTCTCCTAGATCTTGAACTATGTTTTCCCCCATAGGAATACTAGCTAGTGGATCCACGTAGTTGTTATGTTTTATGTTTTGGTACCACCTTGACAAGTAGTACGCCTTCTTTTGGTGTAGAATTTTATGACACCGGATTCTGCACTAGCACATGTGGTATATGTCGGTTAGTGAAAGATGTACCCAAAAGGTAAAATGAATTAAAGGACTGAAATCTAACTAGGATAACCTATGGGGTCTAGCTTAGGCTAGGTAGGAGTATGAGACTCTACCTAAGCATTGCACTAGTTAGACTTGAGGGGAGTATTAGGAGGATATTTGTATGTATGTTTATGCTTATTATGATAAATGATATATATATATATATATATATATATATATATATATGATCAACTTCACATTGTTGATACTATATGTTGATTAGTTCACTTATGAATATGTTTGTCTTATATTGTTAAAGTAAGATGAAATGTATATCTAAATGTCATGTTATGTGTAGTAGGGTGTTATTCAAGGTTCTTTTTGAGTTACTTGATTGAGTGAGGTTATGTGTCTTTACTTGGTTATTGTAGTTATTGACTTGATAGGGATTCATCGGTAATTGTCTTGCTTTGTTATAGTGAAATATAATCTTATTCATGCTTATTGATAATATGACTTGATGATGGATTTATTTGAGTATGTATCTACTTACATGGTATGAATGTTTGACTTTACTAGAATTGATGTTATAATGTTGTGACGAACATGCCTATGACTTAATAAATGTGAAATATTTATTGGTATGGTCTTGTTGAATATGCATTAAGGTTTCAAATTAAAAAAGCATACCTATTTAAAATTTTCTTTTCTTAGCTTGTTTCATAAGTATATGTGCATATGGTCTCATACTTAGTACAAGTTGCGTACTAACCCCATTTCTTCCTTTTTCCCCAATATTTAAGGTACCGGTCGTTGAATGTTTCAGAAGGCGACTTGGATCCTTTGATCATCCAAGTAGGGTAGGTCCTTATTTTCAATGGGTGATGCCAATATAAAGCATATGTTTTTGTTATAGTACGAAGACTCTCTTATTCTATCTCCTATCATTTGAGTATGGGTTGTATAAAGACTATATGTGACTCTTTTTACATTGACCTATGGGCTATGCCAAAATTGGCAATCGTGTTAGATGATTATGACATGAGACAATCTTTAAGACTACGTTCTATCTTATATATCGATGTGCAATAAAAGTAGAAGGCTATGTAACATTCCTATACGAAGGGTATATGTATACTTGATATATATATTATGTGTATATAGAGGTCTATGTAAACCTCCACTTAGAACATATGAAAAGTATTAAGATTTCCGCTAAATTTGACTTATGAGTGTGATGATGTAAGCTAAGAGTCTAGTCTTAGTCCTCAAAGAGGACGACGACGCCGGTTACGCCTAGGAGGTAAACCTGGATGTGAAAAACTTGGTATCAGAGCATGAGGTTGAATTATCTTAGAGTAAGTGTCTCTCTTAACCACATCTATGTAAGTTTGTGTTCATAATTGTGAAGCGTGCCACACTTATGATTGGGAACCTATATGATACCTAGGAAACTCTCATTTTCTTGGAAATCTTATGTCATGCCATTAGAGTATACTTATAGTGTGATTTCAAATTTAATATTATTGTTGTAATTATAGAAATAATGAACACTCGAATAAATGCAGCACGAACACCTAAAGAGAAAATTGCCAATGCGGGGGCTCCTCCCTGTGGTGATCAAGTTCCTTCACTTGAATAAGATGTCAATATGACAATCTCCAATGATCCTCCTCCTTTGATGGATGAGAACATAAGGGACGCTCTTCTTCAAATGGCCCAAGCTATCACTACTCAAGAACCAGCCGCCACAGCTGAAGTCCAAGCTATGACGGCTCAATCAAATTGGGACATTGTACCTCGTCCAAATCAACAAATCTCTACCATGGCCTCGCATCTAAGGGACTTCACTTGGATGAACCCTCCTACCTTCTACGGGTCTAAGGTTGTGGAAGACCCCAAAGAACTCTTCGATGAAGTCAATAGGATAATCTTGTCTATGGGGTATCCACAAGTGAGAAGGCTGAGTTTACCACTTATCGACTCAAAAATGTGGCTCATGTATGGTACGTCCACTGGAGAAATAATATGCCATTGAAGGGTGGTCCGTTGACTTGGGAGATCTTCAAAAGGATTTTCTTGATCTGTTCTTTCCTATGGATATGAGGGAAGCTAAAGTGTTGGAGTTCATCAACCTTAGCCAAGGAGGTATGAGTTTTCATGAATACTCCTTGAAATTTACATAATTGTCAAAATATGCTCCTTCTTTGGTTTCCGATCCTAGAGAAGAAATGAGCCACTTTGTGACGGGATTGTCGGATGATTTGCTACAGGAGTGTCGTTCTTCTATGCTATATGACAACATGAACATTTAATCTTATGTTGCATTATTCCAAGCATGTGGAAGAGCCAAGTAATAAGAGGAAGAGTAGAGATGCCAAGAGGGAAAGATCGTTTGATGGACGTTTTCAAAGAATAGGCTTGAGATACAAGACAAGCCTAGATTTAAGAAGCGGGTTTCTAGTCAAGTTCCTTCCAAGTTCACTAAGACTAGTGGTAATAGGGTGCCTAACTCTAAGTCTAATAAGGTAAAAAGTACTAGTTCACCGACCGAGAAAACAACTTGTGGAATGTGTGGCAAGAAGCACTACGGTGATTCCCATAATGTGATGGACAATTGTTTTTTTTATGGTAAAAGCGATCAAAAGGTTAGGGATTTCCCCAATGTGAGGGGTCAAGACAAGGGTAGTGGTCAAGCTCAAGCAAGTTGTTCAAATGAGACCCCAAAGAAGAACCAATTTATGCTCTCTACTCTTGGGGTGAGCAAGAGACTTCTCCCGATGTGGCGAATGGTATGTCCAAAGTCTTATCTATTGATGTATATGTCTTACTTGATCTGGTGCTACTTTATCATTTGTCACTCCTCTAATAGCCAAAAAGTTTGACATTTTTCCATATATTTACATGAACCTTTTGTAGTGTCTATTCTCGTGGGTGAGTCGATTGTTTCAAAAAGGGTGTATAGAAATTATCCTATAATGTTGTCCAATAGAGTTTCTTATGTTGAATTAGTAGAACTTGATATGTTTGATTTTTATATTATTTTCGGTATGGATTGGTTGCAAATGAACCCATTGTAGAGTAGAAGGGGGGAAACTCTATTCCTAGAGGTTGTATCATGTCTTGTCTAAAAGAATGCAAAATGATCTCAAAAGATTGTCTATAACATATTGTAGGAATCCAATATCTAGTCTCCGAAATTCCTCCTATTTAGTCAGTTCTCGTAGTGAGTGAATTTTCGGAGGTCTTTCCAAATAATCTTCCCGGTATTTTTCCCAAACGAGAAATTAATTTTGGTATTGATTTTCTACCGATACCAATCTTATTTCAATTCCTCCTTATTGGGTGGCTCTGGCCGAATTGAAGGAGTTAAAGGATCAACTCAAAGATTTACTCGGCAAGGGCTTCATAAGGCCTAGTATTTCTCCGTGGGGTTCTCCGGTATTGTTTGTGAAGAAGAAGGATGGGTCTTTATAAATATATATAAATTACCGCCAACTCAATAAAGTCACAATCAAGAACAAGTATCCTTTCCCTCGGATTGACGACTTATTTTATCAACTCCAAGGGGAAAGCTACTTTTCCAATATTAACTTGAGGTTGCGATCACCAACTTAGGGTGAGAGATGAGGATATACAAAATATGGCATTTCAGACTAGATATGGTCATTATGAGTTCTTAGTAATGTCTTTTAGTATCACTAATGCTCCGGCAGCATTTATGGACCTAATGAATAGGGTGTTTCGAAATTACATAGATTCATTTTTCATGGTCTTCATTGACGACATCTTGGTAGATTCAAAAATGAGGGTGAGCACATGAACAATTTAAGAGTGGTGTTTCAAGTACCTAAAGAACATCAATTGTTTTACAAGTATAGCAAATGTAAGTTTTGGTTGAGGTCGATGGCATTTATTGGTCATATCATCTCTACTTAGGGATTTGATGTTGATCCAAGGAAAACAAAAGTGGTAAAAAATTGTCCTAGACCTTAGACTTCAAAAAAAATATTAGGAGTTTCTTGGGTTTAGCGAGTTATTATCACAGGTTTGTGGAGGGTTTTTTGTTTATTGCATCTCCCTTGACTACCTTGACCCAAAGTGTAAGAAATTTGAGTGGTTGGAGGCATGTGAGAGAAGTTTTCAAATGTTGAAAGATAGGCTTACTTCCTCTCTGGTATTTACCTTACTTGAAGGTACAAATGGTTTTGTGGTGTATTTTCATGAATCTTGAATGGGTTTTGGGTGTGTGATTATGTAATATGGTAAGTTGATGGCCTATGCTTCTAGGCAGCTTAAGGTGCATGAGCGAAACTATCCAAATCATGACCTTGAGTTAGAGGTGATGGTGTTTGCTTTTGATATATAGAGGCATTAATTATATGGTGTCCATGATAATGTATATACCAACCATAAGAGTCTCCAGTATGTGTTTACAAAAAAGGAGTTGAATCTCCAACAAAGAAGGGGTTGGAATTTTTAAAAGATTACGACATGAGTTTCCTCTCTCATCCCGGCAAGGCCAAAGTGGTTATGGATGCTCTTAGTTGTATGACGATGGGTAGTGTATCTCACATAGATTAAGCCACGAAAAACCTAGTGAAGGATGTTCATAGGTTGGCTAGGTTATGTGTAAGGTTGGAATATTCTCCAATCGGTGGATTCAAGGTCCATCATAAATCTGAGTCATCATTGGTAGTTGAGGTGTATTCAAAACAAAACCTTGATAAATCATTGATGGAGTTCAAGTAATCGGTCCTTGTAAATCTTAACGAGGTATTCTCCCCAGGGGGTGGTATTTTAAGGTACCAAGGAAGATTGTGTGTTCCCAAGGTAGATGAGTTAAGGAACCAGGTACTTGAGGAAGCCCATGGGTCCCTCTACTCCATTCCTTGGGTTCGACAAAAATGTACCATGACCTTAGGGAATTATATTGGTGGGGAAGTATGAAAAATACATAGCAGAGTTTATCGCTAAGTGTCCAAATTTCAAATAAGTAAAAGCCGAACATCAAAAGTCGCGTGGCTTACTACAAGAAATCCAAATTCCTACTTGAAAGTAGGAAGACATCAATATGGATTTTGTAGTGGGTTTACCTCAGACTCAAAAGCAATATGACTCCATATGGGTGGTTGAGGATAGGTTGACCAAGTACGCTGGCTTTATTCTCGTTAAGTATACTTATTTTGCAGAACATTGTGCTAGGGTCTTCATAGATGAGACTGTGTGTTGCCATGGTATTCTGTTATCCATCATATCGTATCGGGGTGCACAAATCATATCTAGGTTTTGGAGGTCATTCCAAAAAGAGTTGGGTACTAAGGTGAAGTTAAGTACCGCTTTTCATCCCCAAACGGATGGTCAAGCGGAACGTACTATTCAAACCCTTGAGGATATATTCCTAGAGATTTCATAATTTATCTCCAATGGGAATTGGGATAAGCATATGCCTTTGGTGGAGTTTTCTTATAATAATAGTTTTCATCCATGCATTTTCATGGCTCCCTATGAAGCCTTGTATGGTAGGAGATAGAGGTCTCCTATTGGATGGTTTTAAGTAAGAGAGACTTGACTTCTTCGTCCCAATTTGGTTTATAAGATTTTGGAGAAAATTCATATCATAAGGAACCGGTTGCTAATGGCGTATAGTTGGCAAAAGTCTTATGTTGATCCTAGGAAAAGGGATTTGAAGTTTGTAGAAGGTGTGATAAGGTGTATTTGAAAATTTCACCAATGAAAGGGTGGTCAGATTTGGCAATAAAGGGAAGTTGTGTCCTCGTTGTGTGGGTCCCAATGAAATCTTGAAAAGGGTTGTTAAGGTTACCCATGAATTCAAAACTTCCTAGTGAATTGGCTTTGGTTCATCCGATTTTCTACGTTTCTATGTTGAAAAAGTGTATCGATGATCCCGAGTCTATTCTTCCTATTGAGGGTCTTGGTGTGAAGGATATAACCTCTCTTATGAGGAAGTTTTGGTTCAAATTCTTGATATACAAGTCAAGAAGTTAAGGAATAAAGAGGTGGTTTTTGTATAAGTGTTATGGAAGAATCACCTAGTTGAGGGGTGCAAAATGGGAGGCCGAGGCCGATATGAATTCCCATTACCCTCATCTATTAGATAACTAAGGTTAGTGACTCTTACTAAACATTAAAATAATGACTAAAATTGAAGTTGCTTTGGTTTTTGGTGAAGTCTTGCAAAATGTGCAATTTTGAGTAGCTTTATAGTGAACTATTTTAAAGATAAGCGATTAAACTTGAAATTTTCTTCTTTGGCTTGTTTGAGTTATCTTGTGCATTGTTTATATGATTAGTCTTTATGAAATGATATGTATCATGTTTATAAGTTGAACTTTGGCATAATTGACTCATGTAAAGCATGTTGAGTACATGTTGTTGTGTGAGAAAGATATCCCTCATAATGTAATGTTGATCCTTATGTGTGGTAATTAATGTTTTTAATTGCCTTGTTTTAGTGATATGATTGAGTTTGTTATTTATTTTTGTTGGTTGGGCTGTTAGGCTTGAGTCTCTTCCACCCTTCTAAAGATTATTAGTGTCATTCGGGGACAAATATTTCTAAGGGCGGGATAATGTAACACTTCAAAAATCCAAGACGTGTCTCAGAGTCTAACATAAGTTTCATAAGGTCCAAACATTGTTTTTAGACATATATTAATGAATATAGGTCATTTAGGAAGTTTAGAAACCAAAACGTCCATGACGTTTGGAAAACTAGCTCATGGAGGTACTAGCGTGTCTTAGCCTATTTTACTAACATTTATGAGTCGAAAACTTATGAAATTTTGTGGAAGGGTGTATAGAATGTGTTAAAGTTGATTAATGATTTAAATGTATGTGTAAAACTCCCCAAGTACCAACCAATGTCCCTTGAGGACGACCTTAGCACGTAGGAGGCAACACTACCTCGGTAGCGTGCACTAACAATACATATAACGGTGGGGCATATGTTAATCGACAGGGCTTTGATGAAAACAATAGACCAACACTTATAAAATTTGTGGAAGACCCTTACCTAGAAAGTCTCTGACCAAAACGACGATCTTGAATCACGGTAGGGCACAGTTACCATCGACTCAAAGACGGACTGTCGATCGAGGTCTAATCTATGAGGGTCGAATTTCCTGAACATTTTAACATAGTTTCATTTAATTATTTAAGGGGTGAGGTGGTAAATTAGGGGATTAAGAGAGTCTATTATGTGTATTAACCCCCAATATAAAGGTCCCAACACTCATTAGATTAAACATAACTCACATAACAAATCTTCTTCCTTCTCTCTCTATTTGGAAGACACCATTGAAGACTATCTAGGGGAGGGATTCGGGGGCTGTAAAAGGATGAATTTACCATAAAATCTTCATCAAACGTTGAGGTATGGGATCTAATTCACCTTTGAGTTGGATTTTCATGTGGGTTCTTCTCAATTTCAAAAATAAAGTTATGAATTGGTTTGTTTATGGTTTCTATTGGACAATATGAATATACTAACATGTATTTTAACTTAATTGTGATATATATTGATGGTTTGGTTAAGTTTGTAGAAGATGATCCTTAACCCTTAACCCTAGGTTTGATATTGATGTGAATTAGGTTAAAATGGGTTCAATTGATTTGGTTATTGGTTGAATTGCTATTAATTGATATTGTTACATTTATCATGAACAAATTTGAGTAAATTGTAGTCTTTCATGCTAGTTCTTGGGAATATGATCTAGGTTAGGAAGTGAATTCACCTAAGTGTCTTATCTTAAGCTGTGATATAGTATTGAATTGTTATGTCGTAATTCTCTTAGCCTTGTTATCTTGTCGACTATTGAATTATGATTTTGTATACCCAAAATTGGGTTGAATTGACAGTTTAAGGTAAGGCCTTGATGATGAACTATAAAGGAGACTTGGTAAGTCTTTTGATCTCTATCCTTTACTTCATATTGTGGTTAATTATGATTAAGTCATGATATTAAATTGGAGTAAGCCTTGTATTAGGATTGATAGGGTTGTATAATGTTGAATTGAAATGTCTTGACTATTTTGTGATGTTGATTAAGTTGTATATGTTATAAGGATGGTGATTACTACCAATGTGCTTTATTATGATATGAAATTCTGATGTGCTAACCTCACTTATATGAATTGTAATGAAAGGATTTGTACTCATTCAATTCTTATTGAGCTTATGATGATGATGACTATACAAGGGTTAGACCTTATGACCTAAGATAAGTTATGATTTATAATTAAAGGCTTAAGGACATTTCAAAAAGGGACTCTAGCTTAGCACCGAGTGAGTTAGAGTAATGTGTGTCCCTTCCGACAAAGGGACACAAAGGGAACAAAGGAGCACTAAATTACTCTTGAGATTGAAGAATACAATGCATGTAGAATAAAGAGGATCCCAACTATATCTTCTAGTTCTTGAACTACTTTTGCCCCCATGGGAATACTAGCTAATGGATCCACATAGATGTATGTTTTATGTTTTGATACTACCTTGGCAAGTAGTGCGCCTTTCTTCAGTGTAAGGTTTTAAGACACCTGATTCCACACTAGCTCATGTGGTCTATCTTAGTGACGTCAAGATGTTCCCAAAAGGTAAAATGAATTAAAGGATTTAAAACTAACTAGGATAACCTATGGGGTCTAGTTTAGAATAGGTAAGGGTATGGACTCTACTTTAGCATTTCACTAGTTATCCTTGAGGGGAGTCTTAGGAGGATGTTCTTATGTATGTTTATGCTAATAATGATATATGATATTTATATGATGAACTTGCACATTGTTGATACTAATTATTTATTAGTTCACTTATGAATATGTGTTGTCTTATATTGTTAAAGTAAGATGAAATGTATATCGAAATTGCATGTTATGTGAAGTACGGTGATATTCATGGTTCTTATTGGGTTACTTGATTGAGTAAGTTTATGGGCTTTACTTGGTCATTGCACTTTTTGACTTGATAAGGGTTGATGGGTAATTATCTTTTTGTGTTATAATGAAATGAACTATTATTCACACTTATTGATAAATATGACTTGATTATGAAGTTATTTCAGTATGTATCTACTTACATGTTATGAATGGTTGACTTGACTAGAATAGATTTTATAGGTATACTTGCATATGGTCTCATACTTAGTACAAGTGGCTTACTAACCCCATTTCTTCCTTTTTCCCCAACAGTTTAGGTTCTAGTCATTGAAGTATTTCAGAAGGCGACTTGAAGATGACTTGGATCCTTTCATAATCAAAGTAGGGTAGGTCCTCATTTTCCGAGGGTGATGCCAGTATCAAGCTTATGTTTTTGTTTTAGTACTAAGACTCTTTTATTGTATCTCCATTCAATTGAGTACGGATTGTATAAAGCCTATATGTGCCTCTATTTATATTGATGTATGGGATATGACTAAATTGATAATCGTGTTAGATGATAATGAGATGAGACAATCTTTCAGACTATGTTCTATCTTATTTATATATGTGCAATAAAAGTAGAGTGATGTGTAACCTTCTTATACGAAGGGTCTAAGTATACTCAATATATATATATTATGTGTCGATAAAAATCTCCACATAGAAGAAATGAAAAGTTTCAAAATTTCTACTTAATTTGTCTTATGAATCAGATGATGTAAGCAAAGAGGCTAGTGTTAGTCCTCAGAGATGACGACGACGCCGGTTATCTCTAGGGGTTAAACCCGAATGTGACAGTTTTTGCTTCATTTTATAAATTTCTATGTTTCTAAATTTTCTATTAAAATCTCTTGATTTACTGTAATGTTTTATGATGTATGCTAAGTGGCTTGAACAGGGCCTTTTGGGGTCTTGTACTCCATGTCATTTGTAGGGTATATTTTGGGTCGTGAAAATAGTGTTGAGTCTGAAGGTTGATTTGTTGACAATGGTGTGTATTCAATAGTGATCTATATTAAGAGATTCGCGAGTCGATACATGAAAATATGAACTTTCAAAAAAGAAAAACAAAAAGAAAGTGGTCTAGCTGATAATGAAGAGCTACTAGTAGTCGAAGCTAGACTAGATATAGGTTTCGATGAAAACCAAACATGTAAACTATGTTTTGAATAATATTAGGAGGGGATGAGTATTATTATTCAATTTCTAATGATGGAACTTGTGAAATACATGAATATTAATTTAGCGATGAAGTTGTTGAATCTCAAGAGCAAATTTACCAACCTTTGTAAGCTTAAATAGAAGGAATAGGGATTGAAATAAGAAATTTTTCATGATATTACTTCCAAGAAATTTGTGTGGCCTTTGGGTATGGTCTTTGTAGATGTGAATACAATTAGAAGAGTAGTAAGTAAATGTTCTGTCAGAAAAGGATTCAAATAGAAGTGTGTGGATGAAACAAGAAAATTTTAAGTTTTGTGCAATGATGGTTGTCCATGGTTTTCATATGGATTTATTTACAACACAAAAACATTATATCATGATAAATGCATACAATTTAAGGAATACTTGTAACAACACAACTAGAAATTATTTGTGTAATGCAAAGTTCATATCGATTGTCTTCTGGTAAAGGATTACAGAGCAACCAAACAAAAAAGTCGTCAAGTTTTGAAAAAATTAATTAGGAAAAATTTTATATTTCATGTTGATAGGACTACTATTAGTAGGACAACAAGAAATGTGTGGAATGATATCATGCTTTCTCATATTGTGTAGTTTTTCAAAATGGTTGACTACATAGATGAATTGTTAAGGATAAATCTAGAGAGTAATTGTGTTGCAAAACTTGGTGAAACTAATGCACTTGGTATGTACGTATTTTAAAGTTTGTACATATGTATAAATGCTTTAATGAAGGACGTCTTAAAGTGTAGAGAGTGTACAGGTTTAGATGGTTATTTGGGAAACATTCACATATAGCCACTCAGAAATAGTCTAATTATTCTCCATAGTTATAATTTTATAATTACTATTCGTAGCTGCATGTTATAGAGAGGAGAGAGGCGAGTGAGACTAGGAGAGAGAGGAGAGTAGTGAGCAAGAGAGGATAGAGGAGATAGAGGGGACAAATAATGGGAGCGAATTTAATTGTATATGAATATTGATTAAATAATTGTATATTATACATGTGTATTTTATAATATAACAAGAGAGATTGAGAGAGGGATGAGAGAGGTGAGCAAGATCGGGAGAGGAAGGACAGAGGTAAGCGAGATTAAGAGAGAGGACAGAGAGTGGGATAAATTTGAATTGTATGTATATAGGTTAGATAATTGTATTGTATATTATATATGGCAAGTGTGATTGGGAGAAAGAATAGAGAGGCGAGCAAGATTGGGAAAGAGAGGAGAGAGGTGAGCTAGAGAGGGAAATGTGCTTAAGCATGCAATTTTTCCATTTATTAAATAAGTTTGAAGAGAACAATTGTTAATTTCTATGGCCAAAGATGGTAATAACCAAATACTGCCACTTGCTTGGCCATTAGTTTAGTCGTAAAAGAAAAGTACATGGATATTGTTTATCGTTATGTGAAACGAATATCTAAGACAAGGATATGGTGAAGATATCACATTAATAAACATATGTAAAATGCAGATGTACTCTTTTATTTTGTATTTATTAGATTTCATGTTGTATTTGTTAATATAACATAACTTAATCAATTACAAAGACTGTTTTCAGCAATAAACAGATTTTACCTGTTGCTCAGCCTAAAATATATATTAGGCACATTTGATCTAATTGTCTAAGGACTAGAGAGGTCTTCAAAGAAGACGACTTTTTTTTATTGGAATGAGTACCTTTGAATCTCAATTGAGGAAAAATATGGAGAAGATGAAGTAGCTTGGTCCAGAAAAAATGATTGATGATTTACTGAACTACAACATAGAGTGTTGATATAAGGTTTACGTTAATACTCAAATAAAATGTGATAACAACATGTCTGAGTTCTTTAATGCATTTATATTTGAAATTAGACACAAAACAATTATTACTATTCTTGAAGAGATTAGAGTGAAGATGATTACAAAAGCAGCTAAGCTAATAGAGCTCACAAATACTTGAAAATGTAATTTTTCTTCAATTTCTTAGAAGGAGAATATTGGTAGGTCAATGCATACTAATATTTAATTTAATGGAGTTGATGGGTTTGAAGTGAGAGACAGACTATGTCAAAGAATTGTGATTGTTGGCAGGCGACCGTAAGTTGTATGGTATACCATTTAAAGGGCATAATATGTTCATTTTGTGGTTGCAATTTACTTTAAGAAAAAATATGATGTTTACTACATTGAAAATGATAATGTAAGTCAACATAGGTGAGAACTTGTGAGAATAACCTTTAAGTAGTCCACAAACATTGAAATTTGTCCTTTATCTACTAAACCCATAGTCGCATCACCATAAATAAAAGGCATGTCCATCAACCCGGTTAAGATTAAAAGGAAAGAAGTTGGTGAAGGTAAAAAATCTAGAAAGCTAAAAAGAACTATACTTGTCATGACATATACTGGCTGTAATGTTGGAGGCCACAATAAGAGATGATGTCCACATTACAGAACTTTAGGTGGATTGAAGGGAAAAGCCACATCAAAGGTAATATATTATCTATGAATTGTTTATGTGAGAGAGATCTCAAATGTAATAAATACAAAATATTAACTATATTTGTAGACAACAAAAATGAAGGTCAACGTTCTTCAAATAGGTAAAGAGGAAGACTTCAAAAAACCTATAAGAACATCTGCAACACCTAGTGCACCTACAACACAATGTGCTTATAGAGCACCTATTGAATCTAAGAATAGAGAAAGAGGTGGACAAAGAGACACACCTAGTATTGCATTTGCAAAACCTAGTGCATCTAATAATGAGAGAAAAAGGAAGATGAATAGAAACACCTATTTCACGTGCACCACCTAGTGCATTTTTAAAGAAGCCAAGAGGAAGTCCAAGTTAAACACTAGGTGCACATGCAGCATCGAGTGCATCTAGAATACCTATAGCACCTTCTACAATTCCAACACCTATTGATTACCCTGCATCATCTTCTTAACCTCATAATTACCATGAATATTAATCATCTACAAATAAAAAAATGAAAGAGGAAGGGTCAGGGGTAAGGGGAGCACAACCTCATACAAAAGGCTAACTAATTGAAATATGTGTGATTTAAGTCAGAAATATATTCAAAGCTATTAATGTAAGTGTTTTGTATTCATTCAAGTATACTGTTTATTTATGTTTAAGTATAGCCAGACTAATGGTTTTCATAATTTAAGTACAACCTAAAATGTCATGTTTGAGACCTTCTCTACTATTACAACAAACGCAAAAAAAACCAACTTATAGTACTGGTGATATTGGTTTCAAACAAAGTGCTACAAGAAAGTTGAAATATAATGGAAAAGAAGCAATCTCAGCAAGAAAACTTAAAGATATAGTATTGAACAAAGAAAAAAATCTATAGGAAGTAGGTCAAAAAACTCTATCTAGGAAGTAATGATGTTACAATATTGCTCTGTATTTTTGTAGATGCTAAAATATTTCTCATTTTTGTGTTCATTATTATGATGTTTAGTATGAAACAACAACTTCAATGTTTGCTCTTGATTGTAATTTTACAGTATATGACACTAAATTTACAATAGTTATCATGTCTAGTAAAGTCCTTGTATTAACAAATGGTTATATGTCTATTCAATTTCTTCATTATTTGATGAAATAGAGAGATTAATATGGAGACTGATGTATCCACATTTAATTGTAAAAATTCATGATCTTGTTATACAAAATTTGTAATTTTACGTATAGGATGAAAATGAGAGTGCCAAACTTATCACATTAACATAAGAAATGAAAATTAAATTAATTAAGTATTTATCACTACTTTGAAATAGGTTGTTGATGAACAAAGCAAAAACACATATAAAAATACACAAAATGACCTTCCAATTGAACCCACACCATTTTCATTTTGTTTGAACCATCTGAAATGAACTTCCATTGAATTACTTCTCCACTATCAAATTACCAATGTGAACATGTTTCTCATTTATTTGAATATGCCTTCTCTAAACATCATATTCAAACTCTTTGATTTTGTAAACAAACTTGGAAAGATAAATTTGGATATTGGATCGATTTCTTATCTTCCTCTCTATCAAAAAATTATAATTCTTCGACTCAAAAAATCAATAATGTTTATTAACTTCAATTAAACCCAAAAAAATCAACCAAGCACATAAACCACATGCACCATATAAGGGAAAAGTATATGACATTGACCAAGAAGTTTGCATATGCAAAAAAAATCCATGTTTGCATCGCACTATTTCATTAACTACTACATCTTATTTTTCCACTAAAGAATATGTCATTACTTACCCATACATAACAAAAAAAATAAAACATAGGAAAAGATAAAATTGGGGAATATTTCGAATCGTAAAATTTATCTCCCCATTATGGAATTGGAAGTCGGGTAAAACCACCTGACGACATGCCTAATTGAACCTTCGTATTCGTGGGCTGCAGGTCACATTTCTAGAAGCCAAAGTAATTGGTTTCCACTCTCTTGAGGTGTACGTAATTCGTGAAGGCTTATTAATTTCCTTTGTGTCTCCACAAGGAGAATATCGCATTTGCAATGTCTTGGAAGTTGACATTCTGCAATTGCAAGCCTTAATTTTTTTTCATGAAGGCAAAAGTTGTTAGAGCTCCGTGTTTCCTAACCTCTTCTTAGCGATTGAAGAGAGTAATTGTTTGTAATTTTAATTAAAGAATTGAACTTTGTAACACGCCATATTTGAAAAAGGTAAATGAAGAAATTTTGGGAAATTGCAGGTGCCTTAAGGGCCACCAATGGCCTGTGGATGGGACCACAAATTGTAAGTGTAATTTGTAGGTGGGAACCCAATTGAGGCTTCAAAGAGGTTGAACCACGGTCCAAACGAACAGACCGATTGTGGAACCACAGTCCATGATCCAAGCTCTGATAAGTGATTTTCTGACCACCATGTACGGTCATTTAGGATGGGTCGTTGGTTACAACACGGTATGTCGACTAGGGTGTATAGTTGGGAGGTCGCCATGTAAGACTAGTGGTAGTTAGTTCTTTTCCTAATTAATTAACTGTTATGCTAAGTCGTTTTACCTTTCTTAGAGACCCCTACATAAACATTTTAACCCCAAAATTTTCCAATAGTAATCATTCTCTCAAATTCACCAAAAGAAATTGTGTTCTTCCGGTCAAATATATTTTCTATCGTGAAACCTAAAGAAGAAGAAAGGATTCAATCTAGGATCAAGGTAAAGTCCTAATTCCTCCATTGAATATTAGAAATTGGCTACAATATATGATAGTTTTCATCCATGGATTCCTTCCATTCATGGAGTTTCCCTATTCCTTTAAGCCAAAGTTAAAATTCCCCAATTGAGTTAGGGTTTTCATGTCATGGGTTCTTTTCATTATTTAATTAAATAATTGATTTTGACCTCATATGAGTGAATTGATGAAATAGTATGATATTATCATGATTTCCCTCATGAACAAATGTGATCCCCATGCTTCTAAGTGTTGATGATTGGTGGTGGGATTTGAGCCTTAAAAGGTAAATTATGGATTTATGCATTTTCTAAAGAAATCTATGAAAATGTTTTTAGGATGCTTTGAGAGAAAAGTATCGATGATATTGGTGACCATGATGTGTTAATGAAAGAATAATCTCATATACACATAAATGTAATATGTGAAAGGTTTTCTCACTTAATAAGGAATTTAAGATTGAAAGATTTTGTCACCTAACTAAAACAAAGATTAAGAACTATCCTAATGAAACCTAGGTTGGTTGGTTATTGAAAGATACATTTCCATGGATGATGAATTACTTTTATTATCAAGAATACTTTCATTTCCATGGATAATATGAACAAAAATAAATGACTATTTCGCAGGATGTATGCTTAAAATCGAGAGGATATTGAGATAGAAGCTTTCCCATTAGTAGAGACCAGGTTTCTAGTAGAAATCTATTAACCTTACCTTTGTGCCCCTATAGGAATTTTTTTATATAGACATTATCTAGTTGATCCACATTAGCTCAAAATTTATAGTCCTAACTTTGGAAATTACGAATACCCTTTTCGGTGTTAGAGAGACACCGGGGATAATGTTATAGCTCTCATGGTCTCTACGTTGATTAAGGCTAATTCCTCATACATATAATGAACTAAGGTTACTTAAATATGTATCACATATTTGTTTAAAGGCTTTAAATGATGTTAGCTTGCATTGAAGATGGTTTTATGATAAATATTTTTTAACTTTCTTATATCATGTTTTAGATTTGTCTATTGCATGTCATGAAATGAAATATCCCTTTTAGCATAATTTAAATGTTTATTTCATAGTTATAATACTTGATACATTATTTGCTCTAACACATAATCTTGCCTATATTCTTCAAATGTAGAGTACGATAGTCAGGTTTCTCACTTTCGTGGCTAGTGAAATCGTTCGATAACACTTCTTCCTATTTGTTTCTCAATGATACCATGTAATGACCCTCATGATTATTTGTGTTGTTTGTCTTTTTTTTCATTTATGGTGTTCATGTAGGTGCCCTGAGTAATTTATGACTTGTTTGGATTGACAAATAAGTCACCTCGTAGGTCGTTAGGTTACTGTTCGAGTTTTAGTATTTTTGAAGCTTATTAACCTTAACGACTATTTTCGATCAAAAGTTCAAGAATAACATATTGGAATCCGATTCTTAAGATTCCATCAGCTCAGTAAGGGTCATTTTAGGCTAGTACATGGTCAGCATGACTCTCGAGATTTTAGTGTGATTTGTAACTATTAGTCTTTTTAAATTTTAGTTTAAGTAATAACAGATAGTATTAAATAATATTAGTATTAACTGTGTACTAATTCTAGTCCTATTAGGATTAGTACTCTTTAATCCTAGTCCTATTAGGATTAGTACTCCTTCCTATATCTCCTATATATATCTCCCATGTATTCGCTTATTAGGTTAACGGCATAAACAGCGGAGGCCGCGGGCGCGGCGGTCGGTAGGGTAGTCGTCCGCCGTACAACGGTCAGCATCACGATACAGTCATTCTTCTTGTCTATGTAGATGATAACATTATTACAGGCTCTACTGCAGCTCTCATTCAGGATGTCACTTGAGCTATGCATACTACCTTCAAAATGAAGGACCTTGGCCCGTTACATTATTTTCTGGGAATGGAGGTTTCTCGGACAGGCAGCGGCTTGTTTCTTCAACAAACAAAATATGCTCGAGATCTGTTGCAGAAAGCTGGACTGGAAAAATGCACCAGTCAACCAACACCGATGGCAGTCTCTTCGTCTACGAATGGAGCCGACACCCCCTTTGCCAATATCACCCACTTCCGCAGCCTCATTGGGGCTCTACATTATCTGGCCATTACCCGTCCTGACATCCAATTTGCTGTTAACCGAGTTGCTCAGCGCATGCATCAACCAAGTGAACATGATTACCATTGTCTAAAACGCATTCTCAGGTACATTTTTGGCACTCTTGGTCGTGGTTTACTCATTCGACCCGGGGACTTGGAGCTTCGGGGTTTCTCAGATTCAGATTGTGCGAATTAATAACAGATAGTATTAAATAATATTAGTATTTACTGTGTACTAATTCTAGTACTATTAGGATTAGTACTCCTTAATCCTAGTCCTATTAGGATTAGTACTCCTTCCTATATCTCCTATATATATCTCCCATATATTCCCTTATTAGGTTAACACTTCAATACAATCAATATTCCTTCATGGTATCAGAGCAGGGCCCGTCTCACCCGATGTTGGGGTCCCCAAAATTAAAAATTGCCCACGCACCAGATGCTAAGCACTGGGCGTGAGGTGGGGTGTTAAATAATGACAAAAGTCCCACATCGGTGATTAATGAGATGGGTGAACTCTTTATAAGGCTTGGGCAATCCTCCTCCCTTTGAGATAGCTTTTGGAGTGTGAGTTAGGCCTAAGACCTATCTGTTATTATTAAGCCTAAGTTTAACTTTATTTATCATTAAGAGTAAATGTGCTGGAATGAAAACTCCGTCTGCGTGGTTAGCTACGAAATGTCGAGTTTGGTATAGACCGACCACTTTTGTGTCTCAAGGATTCTGAGATCTTCCGAGACCTTTTCTGATTTTTAATGTAAAGCGGTGGTTTGGTGTGGGAGCCACTTTTGTCAAGATGGCTTTATATGGAAATTTCAAATGTGTCATTGAGTCGTAATATCGAATTTGGAATGGTTGGATATCTCCTTTACGTGAATGGGGTTCCGAACGAGTTCAGAGAACCCCGTCATAGTATTTATCTTTTTGGAAAAATGCTGAAAAATCAGCTATAAAATGCAGAAAAATCAGCAATCCGTTTCCAAATTTATAAACCTCATATCTTCCTCATATCTAAACCAAATTAGGATATTCAAAGTGCGGGAGCTTTGTATTTCTGGTGGCTTCTCTATAGAGTATTTGGAATTTGTCGGTTTGTCGTTGTTCGAGGTAAATTTTGTGGTAAACCTGTCTGCAATGCCTTTCTCGAGTTCTTATTTTTTGTTTTCTTGTTTTAGTCATATCTCATTTTAGCTTGGTTTAAGATGATTCAAAGTCCCACATGTTTGGAATTATCATGGCTACATTTTCGAGTGGTCAAGGAGGTCTAGGCACTTTTTTATTCTAGTAAATTCCTAGTTTAGACTGCTGCATGTTTTCTTTTAAGTTGATTAATATGTGATTTTCTTTCATGTTGGGTTTTGCTCCGTTTTAAGCCTCAAATTGTGTTCCATTTTGGATTAAGTTCGGGGTACTATTCTGGATCTCTTGGCGGAGTCTAATCCGGACATTTTGGTGCAGGTCCCACGATTCATGTTTAGAGTTGCATTTGAAGTGCTAAATGCTCTTGTATGCTTGTATGTTATGCTTTGTATGGTTTGTTCGTCCTTAACTGTGGACATGATTTCCTTAGGTCATTTTAAACCCTATCTTCTATTTTATTCTCCAAATATAGAGTTCTCTATTTTTTAGACAATCAACTCCAACCCAATTCTCTATTTTACTCTCTAAAAAAACATATTTTTCTCTCTCTTTAATATTATATTATTATTTATATTTCATTTTTGTTTTCTTATTTCATAATAGAAATCATTTCTTATTTTTGCAACCAATTACCCTGTAATCATAGTGTAATATAAATTTTATTCTTTTCAAAAATTTCATCAAATATAAAATTATATTTTATTCTAAATTTGTAAATAAAATAAAGTGCAACAAACATTCTGTACAATACATACTAACTATCAATTCAAAAAGGTGAAATCGTTGATGAAATACAATTACAAAATAAATAATGTATTATCATAAACTTAATCTTAAATTTTACATAATTACTTGACTTTCAAAACATTTACGGTTCTCCCATAATACTCCATTTATGATTGACGGAGGTTAAAATGAGTAATTTTTAGTCCATATCTTTATTATGTGTAGTTAAAAAAATATAAATAAACAATTTCATCATGTATCCAATAATTTGTGTACTAATTTACTTCCCCTATCCCATTTGAATTTTCATACTCATTAAAAGTGTTGTTTAATAATTTATCACTACAACATAAACGTATATTGTTTGAACTCCTGTAGATTTTGTGTATTCTTTATAGTGAAAAATAATTATAATTTAAAATTAAATACTTAATGTGGAAAAAAAAAATTAAAAAAATTGAAGAAATTGTTAATTCAGGATAAAAATTGTATACCTATCAATTGTATTCCTTTTTAGATGTTATTTAGTTAGAAAATAATTCAAAAATTAAACTCTTAATTAATAGTGTCATATAATATAAATAATACTAAAATAATTTGAAATTACATGTTTAAAGTGACAATTTGTTTAAAAATAAAATAAAAATTATTAATTCGGATAAAAATAGTAACTTGTCAATAATATGTTTTTAAATGTTACGTTATATTAGAAAATTAATTACAAATAATAAGGTCTTAATGAATGATACAATAGAAATATAACTAAAATAATCAAAAAGCTTAATAGAGAGGTAAATAGTAGTTCTCGAAAATTTGGAGGATACTATTCACCTCTCTATAAATGGAGGATAGAGAGTAATATCGAGGGGGTTGGAGAGACCATTCTCTATTTTAATCTCTAAATTAGAGAATAGAGAATAAAATAGAGGTGTGTTGGAGACGGTCTTACTCTAGGTTGGGCTAGTGTTGCCTTAGACGTATGACCCGTGTGGGCTAGATAGCCTTGACTATCTATTGCATCTTTTGAATAACTTGGATCCTCGTAGACTGGAGTAGTAGACTTGAGTCAAATAGTTTGACCCTTAGATTAGGCGCTATCGCTGCTTGTTGCACTTATGTATCTTCACCATCTAATTATGCAGTTCTGACGTTGTAATACCCCGTAAAAACCTAGTTAGACCTAGCTATTGTTTGATGGAATCTAGTCTGTATAATCAGATCCTAAAGAGATTATCTTAAGTGTTATGATGATATTATTGAAAGGATTTTCTCATTGACACATGAAAATAAGATGTAAAAGGTTTTCTCAGATAATAAAGATTGTAAGGTTGAAATATTTTCTCACCTGACTGAATCAATGATTAAGAACTATTTTAATGAAACCTATTTTATATTGGTTATTGAAATATACCTTTCCATGGATGATTAATTATCTTGAATTGTGAAGATGACGTGCCTTTCCATAGATATTAAGAAAAAGAAGAAATGACTATTCTGTGGGATTTTTTGCCTAGTCCCGATAAGATACTAGGATGGAAGCTCTCCTATTTGTAGAGGCCAGGTTTCTAGTAGCAATCGCTTATCAATTTCCAATGTAGGATGATTGTGTAGATCGATATTAGTTAGTGAATTTACTTTAGCTCAAAATTTATGGTCCTTACCTTTGAAAGTAGGACAACCCTTTTCGGTGTGGGAGACACCGGAAAATCATATTATAGGTCACATGGTCTCTATGTCTGTTAAGGCTAATTTCCCACATTTATAATGAACTAAGGTTACTTTAAAAAATATTGTATATTTGTTTAAAGGATTTAAATTATTTTTAGCTTGCATTGACCACGGTTTTATGACTTATATTTTTTTAACTCTCTTATATCATGTTTTAGCTTGGTAAATTTCATGTCATGGAATGCAATATCCCTTTTAGCATAATTAAATGCTTTATCCATAGTTATCATTATTTGGTACATTGTTTTTACTAACACACACTCGTGCCTACATTTCCCAAAATGTAGGGTCCAAAAGTCAGGTTTCTCAATTTCGTGGCTAGTGGTTGATATCGAGATTCCAAAACTTTGGTGTGCCCTCATGCTCAGAGGATAGATTATATTGTTCCAATTTCCTTCATTTATTTCACATTTTAGATATGATGAATAGGCTAGGCCGAATTTCATTGTATTGTATTCGATGCCTAAATGGAGACAAGTGTATTAGACTTACTATTTTCTTTTATAAAACTATGTGATTTGGACTATTGTTCTATTTGTTATGTTATGAAAGTTTAGTGGCTTACATGGGGTCAATCGGGGTTCTATAAGCCATGTTACATCTACGGGGTACCCCTAGATCGTGACAAACTTAGTAATCAAAGCACAAAATTTAGAATGATCCTAGGATGCATGCCACGTTGAGTAGAGTCTTGTTCATGAATTTGAAGTGCACCACATTTATGAATAAAATGGTACAACATACTTAGGGAACTCCACTTCTTTCATCAATCTTATGACGAGCAATGAAGTTTGAATCTATAAGGTCTATCGCTTAATAATTATGTTATGCTATACAGGATATGGCTACTCGAAGAGCTTATACTAGAAGGAATGTGTAGGATAATGCGGAAAACGAAGCTCCTCCCGACCTCGTCAGGTTCTAGTCAATCCTTTGGCCAAAAAATGACTTATGTGGAATTTAGGGATGCTTTTCAAGTGTTGGCTTCAGCTGTGACATCCCAAACCAATAGTGATGTTGCAGTTCTTGTGAGACCAAATGTGGGTACGGTTGCTTCTAGTTTGAGGGACTTCACTAAGACGAATCCTCTGGAGTTTTATGGTTTGAAGGTTTAGGATGATCCTTAAGAGTTTGTATATAAGGTTAACAACATACTTGGTATTTAGTTATAGATATTCATTAACTTGAATTTTGAATTACCTAGATTTGATATACAGTTTGTATCGTATAAGACTCTTATAGGTATAAAGTTTGTATTCTTGTATGAATTAACTACATTGGTTCCTGTATTTTGTATCTATAAAAGTGCATCTTGCTCTTTCATTTTATGAATAAGATGAATCCTCTATTTTACCACATTTATCATGGTGTTAGAGAGATAGTAAACAATAACAAAATAATTGCAGAGGTTACACTTCTTGTGAGATTATTTGGTTAAAATAATTACTTTCAGACTTATATGTCCCTCATTTGGATCCAATTCCTTTATATTGTGATAGTCAAGCGGCATTTCATATTGTCAATAATCCAGTTTATCATGAACGGGCTAACCATATTGAGGTGGACTATCATTTTGCTCGGGATTGTATTCAACAGGGTTTTTTTGTGTGCCATAACATTTAAACGCAACATCAACTTACCGATGTTTTTACTAAAGTTTAAGGTGCACACCAGTTTCAATTATTGGTTGTCATGTTGGAATTTAGGACCTCCATGCTCCAATTTGAAGGGGCGTAACAGCGTACTTGGTAGTTAGTTATAGATATACATTAATTTGAATTTGTAATTACCAAGATTTGGTATATAGTTTGTATCGTATAGGACTCTTCTGGGTATGAAGTTTGTATTCTTGTAGGAGTTAACTGCAGCGGTTCCTATATTTTGTATCCATAAAAGAGCACCTTGCCCTTTCATTATCTTAATAAGATTGATCCTCTGTTTTACCACATTTATCAGATGTCTACAGGGTTTTGATAATTATAGGAATTATGCGGGTGGAGAAGGCAGGATTTTCTAGTTATCAACTTAAAGGTGTGTCTCAAATTTGGTACGACCAATGGAAAGAAGGGAGACCAGAAGATGCACATCCTCTTGATAGGAAAAATTTAAGATTGCTTTTCTTGATAGTTTTTTTCCCCTTGAGATGAGGGAAACTAAGGTTCTTGAGTTCATTATTCTTCCTCAAGGAAGTATGAATGTGAGGGAAAATGATCTAAATTTTATATTTTTTCTATTCGGTGAAAGAAAGTTAAGAAAGAACAAGTTGAAGTATAATTAAATTTACAAGAAGAATAGGAAAGGGACATAAGTCCGTTTCTATAAAAAAAAGGTTTATTTAATTAATTTGACTTAGTACATAGTAAAAATAAAGATGAAAATGCTTGTCATTTAGTCAACTATTTGTTGACCAATAAAAATAAAATAAAATAAATCATGCGGTTCCCATGTTTGAAGAAGGTTTTATCACACAAAAATAGGATAAAGATCAGTTTATCTTGTTTTGATAATTATAGGAATTATGCGGGTGGAGAAGGCAGGATTTGCCAGTTATCAACTAAAGGTGTGTCTCAAATTTGGTACAACCAATGGAAAGAAGGGAGACCAGAAGATGCACATCCTGTTGATAGGAAAAATTTAAGGTTGCTTTTCTTGATAGTTTTTTTCCCCTTGAGATGAGGGAAACTAAGGTTCTTGAGTTCATTATTCTTCCTCAAGGAAGTATGAGTGTGAGGAAAAATGATCTAAATTTTATATTTTTTCTATTCGGTGAAAGAAAGTTAAGAAAGAACAAGTTGAAGTATAATTAAATTTACGAGAAGAATAGGAAAGGGACATAAGTCCATTTTTATATATAAAAAAAAGGTTTATTTAATTAATTTGACTTAGTATATAGTAAAAAACAAAGATGAAAATGCTTGTCATTTAGTCAACTATTTGTTGACCAATAAACATAAAATAAAATAAAACAAGTCCTTCATGCGGTTCCCATGTTTGAAGAAGGTTTTATCACACAAAAATAGGATAAAGATCAGTTTATCTTGTTGAACCTTACATCATATTTTTTAAAATTTAAATAAGTTAGGAAACAAAATAAATTTATTCAAGTAATATATCAAATCAAACTTGTATTGCCATAAATGGATGTACGTGTTAATCAAATTAGAAAATCATTAAGAAAATTAAAAAGAAATCATTAAGAATTGAAACTTTAAAAAAGGTCGACTTTACTTTTTTTTAAATCATAGATAAATTACATTAAAAACCAAATGTTGGTACAAAATTAAGAATTTGTTTCAACATAAGATTTTTAGAAGGGAAAAAGTTGATTAGTTATCTTAAATATGTTATAATATTTTTTAAAAAATAATACACATTATATATATATATATACACACACACACACACATTTGACCAAGAGAAACCCGAGCTCCATCATTTTCAACCAACAACATCCAACTTGCCGGATGGAAGTGTATGGCCGGCTTCCTCCATTCTCCAAATCCTAAAATAATAAAATATTTAATAGAAGTCAATGATAAAGTTGTAAAAAAAAGTCTATTGTTTTTTAATTGAATTTAATTCGAGTTGTATATGTAATTTAAATGACTTTGTTTGGTAGTTATACATATAAATGTATCTAAAAAGAGGGGGGGGGGGGGGAAATGACTTTGTTGGGTATATATACATATTCAAGTGAAGTAAAACTCTTTCTTGCTGCTATTAAAGTTGTCAAAAGAAAGAGCTTTTTAGATTTTTTGTGTGGAGAGTGAAAGGGGTAGGGCTTTATTTATGGTGAAACAAGTCATGATTTTGACATGAACTAAGTTGACCGTATATCAAAAAGGATAAATTAAAGATGAAAAGAGTAGAAGGCTTCCGTCACGTGGAATATAAATAAGAAGTTTGAGAATTGGAGGAGAAAGCTATAAAATAAAAACTGAGAAAAGGAGGAGTAATTGCAAGGTATAAAATAGAGATGGTGAAGTTAAATTTATTGTAGTAAGGTATTATCACTGCAATCCACGAGGAAGCGGTGATTGTGAGGTGGATGGGTGGGACGGGTGGGGTGAGTTCAAGAAAGAGTAAGAAGCGTGTGTATGTTTATCAGAGTAAGTATCGCGGTAGAGTCAAGTTTTTGAAGCGCAAGTAAAACCAAATTCAGAGTTTAAGTCAACTTTTTATGATGCTCAATACAAAACTAATAACTTTTACTTATTTAATAAATAAGTTAAAAAATAAAGAATATAGACTAAAGTTATTAGATTCGGTAAAACACAATATTTGAATTAATTATGTCAAAATTACAACTAAGAAACTTGTAGGAGTTTTAATTATTGTAATTGGAGTTCTCGATTAGTGTTAAATATGTTTTTATCATTAAACAATTAAATAATATTATTTTTGTTTAATAATAAATTAGCGAATAATTCTTTAATATTTTTTTGTTAATTACGAATATTTTAGATTTATAATAATGACATATCTCATGGTTCATTCTTCTGTTTGATGTATCTATTTACTGCTTGATAAATTATCATGAATTATGAAACAGGAATCTACTTATATATGCCTCTTTTAAAAGTAAATAATTGCTAAATTTTTTTATGATGTTGGTTATTTATTTATATTCATAAAGATAAGTGGTCAAATTTAATGATGTTAAACAAGTAAAACAAGTATGTGAAATTCATTTTTTTTTTTTGTAATTGGTGCATTTTAGTAGTATATATTTAACACAGATCAAAACTATTTGTATACTTTAGTTTGATCAGCTTAAACTTTATGACTTCAAATTACAAATGGTAATATATTTGTTGTGAAGGTGGTATACATCTTCTTTGAGTCTTGAATTTTCATCCTTAGTTGACGTTCACCAAAAGAAAGATCACCAATGTTGATACGATGGCCACCACAAGTAGGGCAAGATATATTGCCCAAAGCTTCTTTGGACCTCAACAATACTAAGTTTATTTTCTCATTTTCAACTCGAATATTGAGTTCTCATGCCTCTCCAATTGATTTTGACATTAAAAAATAACAAGTTTTAACTTAAACATTATACATAGGGGCGGTGTTAGGGTATCGTAATAAGAGATTTTTCATGTCCAAAAATATTGAGTGTGTGTAGTTGTATATAATCAAGGCCAGAGCTATCTTGACCCCCTAAACATGGAACCAATTTTCACATAGACACCTCATTTAGGATATGTTCACTATAGACACCTCATGTAGGGTTTTGTTGTGTCATTTTGACACTTTTTGCTGACATGTAAAAGTGAGTGTGATACACTCAACAATAGCACGTTAAATGCGTAATCTAGCCATTTTAAATTTTATTTTCTCTTTTTTCTCCATTTTTCACGCCACCACCCCCTAACTTTTTTTCAAGCTTAAATTCCTTTAATGGAGGTCAAATTTTTTATTCAAATTCATTTTTAAGTCATTTTCCTCTTCTTCATTGTATTACTTATCTAAATCTACCATCACCTCCCTCCATTTTTTACTGAAAAAAGTAATACCAACACACATATTTCATATTTATTCTCTCCTTCTTTCTTCCTCTCCCTCTTTTCTTTCCAAAAAATAATACTAAAAAGAAAAAAGATGAATAATTATGAAAAATAGTAAAATAAAAGAATATCTTTTTTGAAAAAGCACAAAAGAGATTTTAAGTGTAATTAAATAATAGATTTTCTAATAATAATATTTAAAATTATTTAATAAATAGATTTTTATAATTATTTTTAACAGAAAATAACACATGTAATTATTTAATTGATTGTTTGTCATGTCATCAACGAGTGTATTACACTCTCCTTTACTTATTTTTTATTGTTAGAAAAGTGTCAAATGATACAACAAAATCATACATGAGGTGTCTAAAATGAACATATCCTAATTAAGGTGTCTAAATGAAAATTGGTACCAAGTTTAGTGGGTCGTCAATGGGTTTGGCCTACAATCAATGTATTTTTCATATAACATTGTACATAATTTATTTTGCTTACTTTGAGATGGTATCATGGTGGAGTGGTAGATTTGAACAGTGGACGATCAACTTACACTGGTGGCCAAAAGTTTAAAAAAAAATATTTTTGCCGATGTGGATATAATGTCCTATTTTAAATTTAGAGGCTACATTAAAGAATTGGATACACAAAAACTTGCACATTTAGTATTAAACCACATAATTGTGGCATTTTTGAAGATATTAATAATGATATCGATATTGTAGACTTAAGTTGTTCTTCTAAAGAACTTGATTGTGGAAGGACTACTTTAGGGAATCCCCATTTTATTAGAAAATGTTAGTAATGGGATATCCTGTAAGGCCCGACGAGAGGTCCACAAAGTTTTATCCCTACTGATTTTTTCTATGCAAGGATGTAAGGCTTCAAACACTGTTAGGACGAATAACCTACCTTGAATACATAATCAATTACCAGACAGACTGACTAGTAATGGGATATAGAGGAATTGGGTTAAATTTTTAGTAAAGTAAATGAATAAGTTTGGGTAGGTGAACACTTTTACTACAAATGGTGCCATTGATAGTAGATCTCATTCCATCACAACACCTCCAAACGAACTACTACTACTGTATCTCCTTTTAGCCCATCTTCTAGCACTACAGTTCTTGTTGCTAGATATCCTTCTAGCACAACTCTGGTCACTTCAACATATCCCTCTATTAAAAATGATGATGATATAGATTTAGGTCTTTTTGAATTTTATTTCATATAAGAAGAGGGTTGTTATTACCCAACTGAAGATACATATAATACCTCGCATTTAAGAAAGGCGATGAGTTGGTCAATGGGCTTCTAAGGAACCAAAGCTAGATGACGGGACCCTCCATAGAGCCCTAGATGGGTCTATATTGAAACCACAACCCATTATGGTCCATGAAGAGGGAGACGGGTGATTACGGTGATCGTGGACGAGGTCAAGTTTCTAAGGGTTCTACCCTTGATATTTGTTAAAGGGAAAGGGCATCAAAATGGCCCGCGAATCCATATGCGGACCATGAAGTCGTCCGTAAAAGGTGTTAATTATACTTGTAGTTTAGGTTCAACTTCAAATGACCATATTTTTTAGCACCAATAGAATAAGGTTAACCATGAACTCTCAAATTTATGATCTGTGAGACCTCTTTAAAACGGCACCAGTTCTCCTAATTCAAAATCGGAGTTAAATTTTATGCCCAAATAGTAAAGCCCTATCAGGCAGAATTTCGTGACAACTCGTTAGAAGGGTCGCGGTGATGTTGATGACCTGTTTTGGGTTTCTAATGACCCACTTCACCATTATTAAGTCACGGTTGTAGGGTCTTTAACTTATTATTTTAACATAATCTTATATCATTATTACTTCTAACCAGAGCCTTATATAGTGATTTTAAACCCCTAAAACATCCAAACTCAATTCATTCCCTTATATTCTCAAAAGAAAATCAAACTCCTCTCAAATATTTCTCTCCACAGGAGTTGAAGAAGAAATCTATGGTTTCAAGATCAAGCCTCTTAATCGTCCATTGCTTCAAGATCTTAGACTCACAGTATGATAGTATGCTCCTACGGAGTCCTATTCTTCATAGGGTCCCCAGATTCAAAAATTTTGTAAAGCTAGAATCTCCAATTGAAGTTAGGGTTCTTCTTTCAGGTTATGGGCTCCTTTCAGTATTGATTCAATTGATTATTTTATGACTTTTTATGTCTTATTTGAAGTAATTGTATTTTCTAAAGATGATTTCCCATGAACACATGCATAACCCATGTTTTCTAAGCTATGGAGATATAATGTGGGTTCTCAACTATGAAAGTCATATTTATGAAAATATGCATTCTTTTCTCTATGAAGCTGATGTATATTAATTGGAAGACGCCTTTAGTTTTAAAATATGACGAAACTTATGATTTATTTAAAATGTATGTTTTATGATAGTAATGTTTATAAATCAAGAGAGCTTCTGGATAAATATATTTACATGTTCTATGAAGCTTGACCACTTCTCCTAGATGACATCTAGAATGCTTTTAAGGACATTTTTATAAATTAGGTCTTCATTAGTATAGTATCCAGATATGTCATCAATGATAAGAGACCACAATTTCAAAACTATTTCCATTAGTAGTGGTGCATTTCTAGCATTAAATGAATGATTATGAGCCTTAAAATCTATCATAAAAAGATCGTGGATATTATAAGACTTTCTCATGCATGGTCCAAGGATCTATCTTATGATAAAACAAGTGGCAACTAACCATGTCTCTTAATGATAAGACAATTGTCGACTACCATGTCATGTTAAGATAAAGACAAGTTAAGATTATTAACTATTCCGCAAGTTTTATGCGTAGCACGAGTGGATAAGGGACAACCACCTTTGTCACATACCTATGTTCCCCAATAGGATGATTATCTATATAGACATTAGCTAGCGGATCCATGTAAGCTAGAAGTACGTTTTCTTATCTTGGCAGGTAGGACACACCTTTTATGTGTGGGAGCCATCAGATTCAATGCTATAACTTACATGGTCTTCTATATCGGTTGATGCCACTTCCTACAATAATAATTAACTAAGGTTACTTCAATAAGTATACCAGATGTGTTCAAAATATAATTTTTACTTTCACTGATAATCAATACGATTTATGTTTTCTAACCTCTTATCTATGTTTTGACTTGCTCTTTGCATATTAGAAAATGTCATTTTTAGCATGATTTCATAACTTTTATGTCTTCTATCTGACTTGGTACATTTTATAGTAACGCATACACATTGTTTCACTGATGTAGGGTCCGACACTCCTATACTGCATCTTCATGACTAAGGATTTATTACTAGAATATTGAAGATGGGAGCTTCCTCCTATTTCGAGAACCAAGCCTTTACTTCATCATCTACGAAATGGAATTCGAGACATTTGTTATATTTATGCTTTGTTTTAAAAATTTTATGTTTCTCAATTTTCTGTTAAAATATGTTGATTTACTATTATGTTGTATGATGTATGCTAAGTGGCTTGAGCAGGGTCTTTTGGGGTCTTGTACTCCATGTCATTTCAAGGGTATATTTTGGGTTGTGACAATAATGTTGAGTCTGAAGTTTGACTTGTTTAAAATTGTGTTGATTTTAGTAGTGATGTACATGACGAAATTCTTGAGTTAATGGATGAAAAGATGAGTTTTAAAAGAAGAAAAAGAAAAGAAAGTATTGCAGCTGATAATGAAGAGCTACCAGTAGTAGAAGCTAGACTATATTTAGGTTTTGATGAAACCCAAACATGTTAAATAAGTGTTGAAGGAAGGTAAAGAGGGGATGAGCATTATTATTCAAGTTCTAACAATAAAAGTTATGAAATACATGAAGATTAATTTAGTGATGAAGTTGTTGAATATCAAAGAGAAAATTTACCAAGATGTGTAAACTTTTTTAGAAGAAAGAGGGCAAGAAATAAGAAATTTTCCTTGATACTACTTCCAAGAAAGTTGTGTCGCAGTTGTGTATGGTCTTTGTAGAAGTGAATACAATTAGAAAAGTAATAAGTAAATGTTCTGCCAGAAAAGCATTCATATAGAGAAGTTTGTGGATGAGACAAGAAAAGCTCATGTTTGGTGCAGGGATGGTTGTCCATGGCTTTCATATGGATTTATTTACAACACATGAACATGATATCATGATAAATACATATAATTTAAGGCATACTTGTAACAATAAAACTAGAAATTATTTGTATAATGCAAAGTTCATATTTATTGTCTTTAGAGAAAGGATTACTGAACAACCAAACAAAAGAGTTGTCAAGTTGCAATATTTAATTGGGAAAATGTTTAAATTTGCATGTTGGCAAGACTACTATTAGGAAGGCAACAACATATTTGTTGAATGATATCACAAATTTTAATATTGTGTATTTTTTTAGAATTGTTGACTACATAGATGAACTGTTAAGAATAAATCCACAGAGAAGTTCTGTTGTTAAACTTGGTGGAACTGATGCACTTGGTGGATCAATATTTCAAAGTTTGTACATCTGTATTAATTCATTAATGAAGGACATCTTAAAGTGTAGAGAGTTCATAGGCTTAGATGGTTGTTTGGGAAACATTCACATATAGCAATCAAAAGTAGTCTATTTATTCTCCATAGTTACATTTTGTAAAAAATACAATTCCTAGCTACATGTTATATAGAGGAGAGAGGCGAGCGAGGCAAGGAGAGAGAGGAGAGCGGTAAGCGAGAAGGAGAAAGGCGAGAGAGAGAGAAAAAAGAGTTCGAAAGAGGTAAATTGTATATGTATATTGGTTAGATAATTGAATATTATACATATGAATTTGTATATATGGAAAGAGAGGTTGGAATAGGTAGGATAAAGGCGAGGGAGATTGGGATATGGAGGAGAGATGTGAGCGAGATTGGGAGAAAGGCAAGTGAAATCGGCAGAGAGTGGGAGAGAGGTGAATTGTTTATCTATATAGGTTACATAATTTTAAATATAGATATGCACTTGTATATATAACAAGATATATTGTGAGAATGAGGAGAGAGGTGAGCAAAATTGGGAGAGGGAGGAGAAGGGGAGCGAAAGAGGGCAAAGAGTGGGATAGAGGTGAATTGTATATGCATATCGGTTAGATAATTGTATATTATACATATGTATTTGTATATTTTGGAAAATTACGCCTATACCAATGTGGCTAATTATACAAATTCAAAGTCAACCCACATACTTAATATATAATGTTAGTCGCATTTGATAATTACAGCAAACTATAACTATAATGAGTAATTCAGTAGTATTACTTTGCTTAACCACGTAATTTTATCTTTATTAATGCGTTTGCAAATAACCATTGATAATTTCTATGGCCAAAGATGGTAATAACCATATGCTGCCACTTGCTTTAGCATTATCTTAGTCTTAAAAGAAAAATACATGGATATTGTTTATCGTGATGTTAAAGAAATATCTAAGGCTAGGTGATGGTGAAGATATCACATTGATAAACATATCTAAAATGTAGATTTTTTTATTTGTGTTTATGAGATTTTATGTTGTATTTGTTAGTATAACATTAATTGATCAATTACAAAGATTTTTTTCAAAAATTCAACATATTTTACCTATTGCTCAGCATAAAATCTATCTTAGGTTGTGGAGTCTGATTAATATTTGATGTACTGTCATATATTAGTGTTCAAGCGGTTTAACCTAAAATACTCTAATTTTAGGCTACAATATTTATTCTCCATTTATTCTCTGTAACCTAAAATACTCTGATTTATTAATATATATACCCACCGCCGTAGAAGTTTATTTCCGGGGTGTTACTAGGAAATATTGATTTCTCTCTTTCTCTCTCTAGATCTCTCATCTCTTTCTCTCTAAAGTTCTTGTGTTCTTCATTCATCAAGTGTGTGTGTGTGTGGATTCGATCCTAACAACTGGTATCAGAGCTAAGGATATTCAACAAGATCACTGAAGATGGGTAGTTCGAAGCTTGGAATCGAGAAATTTGAATGATCCAATTTTAGTTTCTGGAAGATGCATATCAAATATTATCTGTAGCAGAAAGATTTTCATGAACCGTTAACAAGGGTAAATCCAGTATCCATGATGGAGGAGAAGTGGGATCTCAAAGATCGCCAGGCTCTAGGGTTGATCTAGTTGACTTTGTCAAGAAACATGGCGTTCAACATTGTGAAGGAAAAGACTACGTTCGATCTGTTGAAGGCACTGTCAAACATATATGAAAAACCATCAGCTATGAACAAGGTATATTTGATGAGTAGATTATTCAATTTACAGATATCTTAGAATGGATCTGTTTCTGATCATATAAATGAGTTCAATATGATTGTGAGTCAACTAAATCTGTGGATATTAATTTCGAAGATGAAATTAAGGCGTTGATTTTGATGTCATCTCTGACCGAGTCTTGGGATAGTGTTGCTGCTACAATTAGAAGTTCCCGTGGATCTGAGAAACTAAAGTTTAATGAAATCCGTGATGTTGTTCTTAGCAAAAGTATTTGCAAACGAGAAGTGGGAGATTCATCGGGCAGTGCTCTCAGCGTTGACCAAAGGGGGAGAAGTAAGACGAAAGGCCAAAATCAACATGGTCGATCAAAATCAAAGAATCGAGGAAAATCTTCGAACAGATCAAACGTGAATTCTTGGAACTGTGGAGAAAAAGGGCATTTTCGAACGATCTGTACAAAGCCAAAGAAGAAACAGAATCAAAAATCTGGAGATGACAATGATTTTGTAAATTCTGCAAAGGACATTGGGGATGCTCTAATCGTTAGTGTGAACAGCCCGGTTGAATCATGGATTTTGGATTCTGGTGCATCTTTCCATTCGTCTCCAAGCAAGGAGTTGTTCCAAAATTTCAAATATGAAAATTTTGGAAAGGTGTATCTTGCTGACAATAAAGCCTTAGATATTGAAGGAAAGGGGGATGTTTGCATAAAGACCACCTCAGGTAACCAATGGACATTGGAAGATGTCAGATATATTCCTGGGCTAAAGAAAAATTCGATCTCTGTTGGTCAGCTGGATAGCACGGGATATGCAGCAGAGTTAGGGAAAGATTCGTGGAAGATTGTGAAAGGTGTTATGGTAGTAGCTCGTGGAACCAAAACTGGAACATTGTACACCACTGCAGCATGTATTAACATGGCCATTGTTGCTGAAGGTGCTTCCGATTCATGTCTATGGCACATCATACTTCGACAAATGAGTGCTAAAGAAATGAAGATGCTGGTTGCAAAAGGAGCATTAGAGGGTCTGAATTCTGTTAATATGGGTCTTTGCAAGAGCTGTGTTATGGGAAAACAAAAAAGAGTAAGCTTCACAAAGACTCCTAGAGAGACAAAGAAAGTGCGGTGGAAATGGTCCATACAGTTGTTTGGGAACCATCTCTAGTGTCATCACTTGGAGGATCCAGATTCTATGTTACCTTCATTGATGATTTCACCAGGAAGGTATGGGTTTACTTCTTGAAGCATAAGTTAGAAGTGTTTGCAACTTTCAAGAAGTGGAAAGCTGAAGTTGAGAATTAGACCGGTTTGAAAGTCAAATGCTTAAGGTCTGACAATGGAGGAGAGTATGACAAATCAGAGTTCAAGGCATTCTGTGCAGCTGAGAGAATCAGATAGATAAGAACTGTTCCTAGTAAGGCAAGGAAGAATTAAAATGTTGACAGGATGAACAAAACATTGAATGAGCGTGAAAGGAGTATGAGGATACACTGTGGGCCACCCAAAACATTTTGGGTGGATGTTGTGAGCACAGCTGCATACTTGATCAACAGGGGACCATCAGTTCTTTTAGGGTTCAAGATTCCAGAGGAGGTGTGGACAGGAAAAGAACTCAAATACTCACAATTGAGGACTTTTGGTTGCACTGCTTATGTTCATGTTGATCCAAAAAAGAGAGACAAGCTTGATGCCAAGGCTCTGAAGTGTTACATAATAGGCTATCATTTTGATTTGTTTGGTTACAGGTTTTGGGATGCCAAGAACAGAAAGATCCTTATACATTGTGATGTGACATTTGATAAGTCTGTACTGTACAAGGACAGAGAGTACAAGGTTCTAGAGATTACAAAGCAAAGTGGGAGTTGAGGTTAAGTTGGAGAAGAGTAACCCAGAGATGTCAAAGAAAATACTAAACCAACTCCTACTGAAGAATCTGAAGTGGAGCAAGTTACACCTGAGCAGGGGGTAAGGAGATCATCTAGAACCATCAGGGCACCAGATAGGTATTCACCTTCATTACACTATCTATTGTTGACTGATGAGGGGGAACCAGGGTCTTTTGATGAGGCCCTACAGGTGGAAGATTTGATCAAGTGGGAGCAAGCCATGGATGATGAGATGAGCTCACTTGAGAAGAATGACACATGGGTGTTGAGTGAGTTACCTGCAGGGAAAAGAGCTTCGCTGAACAAGTGGGTGTTCAGAATCAAGACTGAACCAGATAGAAAAAGAAGGTTCAAGGCTCGTTTAGTGGTAAAAGATATTCACAAAGGAAAGGTATTGATTATGCTGAAATATTTCCTCATGTTGTGAAGTTAACCTCTATTCAAATTCTATTGAGTATTGTTGCATCAGAGAATTTGCATCTAGAGCAAATGGATGTAAAACAACGTTTTTACATGAAGATCTGGACAAAGAGATCTATATGCAGCAACCGGAAGGATTTGTGGTTCCAGGCAAGGAACACATGGTGTGCAGGCTCACCAGGAGCTTGTATGGACTAAAACAAGCACCAAGGCAATGGTACAAGAAGTTTGACTCCTTCGTAACCAAGAGTGGATTCTGCAAAGCTAAAAAGGATCTGCGATGTAACTTCAAGAAATACATTGATTTATATGTCTTTATACTCTTGTATGTGGATGATATGCTGATTGCAGGATCTAGTATGAGGGATATTAATAATCTGAATACAAGGTTGTCTGCAGCGTTTGAGATGAAAGTTTTGGGTCCAGCGAAGCAGATTTTGGGGATGAGGATTTCTTGGGATAGATCTGCTGGCACTTTAAATCTATCTCAGGAGTTGTACATTGAGAAGGTGTTGAGCATATTCAGGGTTAATGATGCTAAACCCAGGACTACTCCATTGGCAAATTACTTTAAATTTTTTCAAAGGAGCAGTCACCCAAGACAACCGACGAGTGTGAGCATATGGCACTTGTTCCATATGCTTAAGCAGTTGGAAGTTTAATGTATGCTATGGTTTGCACTAGACCTGATATAGCACATGAAGTGGGAGTTATTAGCAGGTACATGGCAAACCCGGGGAAAGAGCATTGGGAAGCTGTAAAGTGGCTTCTGAGATATATGAGAGGTACATCCACTACTTCACTTTGTTTTGGCAAAGGCAAGGTGACTCTACAGAGTTTTGTGGATGTTGATCTTGGTGGGGATGTGGACTCGAGCAAGAGTACGTCCGGGTACATTTACACAATAGGTGGAACAACAGTGAGTTGGATGTCCAGGCTTCAGAAGTGTGTTTCTCTTTCATCTACTGAAGTTGAGTATGTGTCAATAGTTGAAGCTTTGAAAGAGATGATATGACTGGCAGGTTATCTAGAAGAATCGGGCAAGAAGTAGAGTGAGAAGATTATCTACTCAGATAGCCAGAGTGCCATAAAGTTGATGGAAAATCCAGGCTATCATTCGAAGACAAAGTACATCAGAAAGGCGGTATCATTTCACTCGCAGGGCAGTGAAAGATGGTGATATGTGCTTGGAGAATAGAGGGTGCAAAGAACCTGACATACATGTTGACGAAATGTATTGATGTTGGGAAACTGGGTTATGTGAAACCTCGATGGTCTTCTGTAGTTGTTGCTACAGATGTTGTGGTGCGGTAAAGATGTTGATGATGATGATTTTTTTTTGAGAATGTATTTTTGGATGACTGAATCAGTCTCCAAGTGGGAGAATTGTTAGGTTGTGGATCCTGATTAATATTTGATGTACTGTCATATATTATTGTTCACCCGGTTTAGGCTGCAATATTTATTCTCCATTTATTCTCTGTAACCTAAAATACTCTGATTTATTAATATATATACCCACCACCGTGGAAATTTACTTACGGAGTGTTACCACGAAATATTGATTTCTCTCTTTCTCTCTCTAGATCTCTCATCTCTTTCTCTCTAAAGTTCTTGTGTTCTTCATTCATCAAGTTTGTGTGTGTGGATTCAATCCTAACAATCTATTTTAGGCACATGTGGCTAATTGGGATAAGGACTAGAGAGGTCTTCAAACAAGACGACAGTTTTGTTTATTGGAAAGAGTACCTTTGAATCTCAATTAAAGAAAACGTGGAGAAGATTAAGTAGCTTGGTCCAGAAAAAATGATGGGTGATTTAATGAACTAAAACATAGAGTGTTAATATAAAGTTTACTTCAATAATAAAATGTGATAACAACATGTTTGAGTTTTTTATGCATGGATATTTGAAATTAGACACAAGACTATTATTACTATGCTTGCAGAGATAACAGTGAAGATGATTACAAGAGCAGCTAATAGCTCATAAATACATGGAACTCTCATTTTTTTCAATTTATTATAAATTAATATTGGTACGTCAATGCATATTAATATTTGATTTAATTGAGTTGACGGGTTTGAAGCGAGAGACAGACTATGTCAAAGAAGTGTGGTTTTTGGCAGGTTGAATTTAAATTGTAGGGTATGGCATTAAAAGGGTATATCATGTGTTCATGTCGTAGGTGCAATTTACTTTAATAAATCTGAACCTCTTGGCTATATTAACAAATATCCTTCAACTAGTCACAAACAATGAAATGTGGCCTTTATCTACTAACCCCAAAGTTTCACCACTATAAATAAATGGAATGTACGTCAACCCGGTTAAGCCTAGAATGAAAGAAGTTGGTGAAGGTAAAAAATCTATAAAGCTAAATAGAACTATAACTTTCTGTCACACCCCAAGATCACACCCTAGAAGATATGGCACTCTCTGAGTGCGACGTCGGCGTACTTGACCACTCGGAGGTCTTGTACAAGCCCTTTGATATCATTCATTGCATACATGTATGAAAAGTATCCCAGAATTGAAACTTTTCACACGAAATATATTAAAACATCTTTCATATTAAAATCATAGGAAAATATAAGTCTCAACATATGTCAATCTTGGACTCAAGAATACTTGAGACACGGCCCATACAATACAAAATATATAATTAATTACTCTATTACAATACTTTGAATAAAAGAAATCTAAGGATAGTTATGTCCTCAACTCAAGTGAGGACATAGTTAAACTTGGTTGAAAGAATCCTAGATTCTATGCTTCAAGACTCTTCTCACCTTCCACCTACACCTTTAGATATAAAAAATGTACGGGATTAGTACAATGCATGTACTATGTATGGCTTAATGCATAAAATCATAAGAAATGAACATCCATGCGAAATATGCTCTATTGATTAAAATTACATATTAAAGGTACCAGAATCACATTTAGAACACAATACAAGCTATACGCAATTTATATCAATTTAATAAACCTTATAGTGAACTTCAATATAACTTCCAATAAAATTCAAACATTATAATATAACATCAATAACACCTACAAAACATATAAACATGAGTTCCTACTACCAAAGGTTATTCTAGGGCTCACTTGAGTGTGTTATAAAGCGATCACCCATACAATCCCTTCAGACACACCAAAGAGATCCTTTAGACTTCCTACGATAAAGTTACTCTCATTAGACACAATAATATATATATATATATATATATATATATATATATATATATATATATATATATATATATATATTATATTGTGTCTAATGAGAGTAACTTTATCGTAGGAAGTCTAATATGTATGTATGTATGTACGTGTATAGATATTATGACATTCTCCTCTAAAACGTTTATCAAAAAACTTACTTAAGTAAATTAAGAAGAGAACGCTCATACCCCCTTTCCAAGATTACCTAAATAATCCTTAAGACTACCTAAGCTTACATAATGTCTACTTTATCAATTTAATTTCCCTATCTATAGTTATTCTTAAGACTTCCCTAGGTAAGTCATGAGGAGACCATTCTCATTCCCCCTTCACACCTTAACTAGGCAACCCTTAAACTACTCTAGGTAATACTTATTCATTAACATGATTTCTAACTTAAGTCATTATCTTTATTAGTTCACTTAAGAGATATTCAACACATAAAGACATTCAAGTAATGATCTTGGAAAAGACCTAGGGACTCACTCACTAACATCTTCCAATCTTAATCGTGAAATATCTAGATAGCGGCCCATACCACTACCTAAACTTCATAATACTTCTCCAATATTGCTAGGTATCTCATATGATGAAAATAAGCAATAATCGACATAGACCATGGTAGCTATGCATAATATCCGGAGTCAACCCTTTTCTGATAAAGGGTGTCCTACTTGCCAATGGTAGAACAAGAACACATCCCATGTAGGCACATATGGGAACCATAGACGAATAATGAGGTAAAACCTAACAAAAATAACAATTCTAGAATAGTGTCTTGCATGTATTGATAATTCTTTCGTTAGAAGTCTTTTTAATGAATGGCCAACGTTAGAACTCGCCTTAATGCTACTTGATGGACCAAGGAGGTAGATAATAGGAAAAGAATTATCAACATAGATTTAGTATATACTATGTAATAGGCTAGTATTGATTGGTACGAGGTAATAACTTAGTCAAATATTGAATACAATGCTTAATCGAGGTAAAGGTAAGGGTTAGTCTAGCAACACACGTAACCGGACAAAGGTGCGGAGTGAAATTTTCTAGATGTCGGACCAAGGATTTGGAAATACATAACTTATTACTTTGCATGCAAGATACTAGGAAAGAATTTTTATAGTTAGAATTATCAAGATAGGAACCTGTGGGGAATACTTAAACCCTAGTTACTGTTATTAATTTATTAAACTCCAAGGTTTGATTCTGTTAGTTGGTTACTTTAATTTAGTTAGTTATCTTTAGTAATTTAGAAATAAAAACCCCCTTTTATTGTCGTTTGTTTTCTAAGGAAATAATTGACTAAATAATAGTAATAATAGATTGAAGTTAAGTCTGAACTATTTTCCTCGTGGAAACGATCCCAACCTCATTAGTTGGGTTCTTTATTGATAAGACCGCCTTTCTTCTTATTTGAGAAGTAAGTTTGAGCGTATCAAATTTTGGCATCACTACCGAGGAAAGTAACTTTTAGATTAACTTAAACTTATTACTATAGTTTAGTCGATATTTTCTTACTTTTACTTTGTTTATTGTTTTTTATTCTTTCAGAACTATCTTCCTTGTATGCCAAAAACACGGAGAATAATGTTTCCCTACGATCACGAATTAGAGTGTTCACTACGCAACATGATTCGAAACTTGGGTATTAATGATGATGATCCAAACCAGCATATCCCAGCTCCAGTTGATGTTCATGGTCAGTTATTACCCGATGCTCCGGGTGAAAATTAATAGAGGGGACAAAATCCCCCTCCACATCCTCAAGAATACTATAGAGGCTATGACAATATAGCAGACTTCGATGGGCCACTTGTCTTGCCCCCTCTACCACCAGGCCACACCTATGTGGTAACTAGTAGCCTGATGCAAATGCTCACTGCTAGAGGTTTGTTTTCAGGGCTACATTCTAAGGATCCACATGCCATATAGCTAAGGTAAGGTCAGTGTGTAAAAGTTTTGTAGGGAGGCCTGATTAAGATTTGGATGTTATAGGGCTAAGAGTATTCCCTCTCTCACTGATGGGAGAGGCAGCTATATGATTCACTGAGCTCCCTTATAACTCAATTTTCACTTGGAACCAACTAAGGGACGTTTTCTTAGCACGCTACTACCCGGTATCCAAGAAACTAAACCACAAAGACATAGTGAACAACTATGTGGCACTACCAGGAGAGTCAGTTAGTAGTTCTTGGGATAGATTCACCTCATTTTTTAGAAGCATCCCCAATCACCGCATAGATGATGAGTCACTGAAGGAATACTTCTATCGGAGATAGGATGATAACAATAAAGCGGTGCTAAATACTATAGCGGGTGGTTCTTATGGGGAGTGTCCTTATGTTGACATTGCCAAAAAGTTAGAGAAAATCTCTCGGAACAATAAAGCTTGGAGTACGAAGAAGTCATATACATAGAGAAATACCTTAACAGTGCAATCCACTCACAACTCAGCCACAGATGAGATTCGTGAAGAGATGGCTCAGATGAGAACTGAACTTGGGTTGGTATTTAAACATATCGTTGGGGCTGCAGAAAAGATAAATGCAGTTAACTACTTGTCTAAACCACCACCACCAAATGATGGATGCTATTATGAGGAGGATTCCTATGTGGTAAATGAGCAGACGGGGGGTTTCCGACCGAGTGCCCAAGGCTCTAATCAGGAGAATTGGCTCCAAGGTCAAGGAAACCAAGGTCAAATCTATGGTAACTATAACCGGGAGAGTCATTATGTCTGAGATGGAAACTACAACCGCGATAACAACTTCAAGGGTAACTATCGTAACAGAAATGATAGGAATGGACCCTATGTCCCTCTTCAAAATCGTGAAGTTACTCCTAGTGATGGTGGATATAGTATGGCGCGATATGAGGATATGTTGCACAAATAATGAGGAGGTTCAATGATAATGATGAGCACATTAAAGAGTTAAGGAGTGATTTAGTGGGTATTGTCTAGGATTCTCTTGCCTTGGCTTCTCAATAGTCCTGATCTGTCAGATTCCCAACCTCACGGATGAAGACATGTTGTTCCACTTCATGGATGGGCCGCAAAGTTGGGCCAGGACAGAGTTGGAACGCCGACAGATCAGGACTATTGATGACGCCATCACACAGGCCAAAGCATTGACAGACTTCAGGCAGGAGAAGTCTTACAGTGCCGAGGAGGACGACGAAGGAGGTAGTCATAATAACGGTGGGGGAGGTCGTGGTGAATGCAAGGAGCAACGGCCACAACCCAAGAGGCGAGGCGAGGAGCAAAAGCCTTACAGGCATGATACCTATAGGTCCAACGGTAAGAAGTCCGGAGATCATGGCAACACGGTGAAGAAGATACAGGTTGCCAAGGGAGATGGTTGCTACGAATGCGGTGGGCCGCATGTTTATGCAAAGTGACCTTAACTGAAGAACCTTGGTGCTATCCTACGAGAGTGGAAAGAGAAGGAAGCACATGAGGAAGATGAAGTCGAGGAGACTAAGCAGTTGGGCTTGATAAGTCTATGCGGAGCTGTCACCAAGCAACCCCTGAAGCCGCCGAGGCAAGAGAAGCCAAGGCAAGAAAATCCGAGGCATGAGGAGCACAGGCATGTGGAACAGAGGCCTACGGAGCCTAAGGCATGCGGCGCATAATACGTCGACATCACGATTAATGGAAGACGTGCTCGTGCGTTGGTCGACACAGGTGCAGAGATCAATATCATGGCCAAGACGGCAGCAACGAGGTTGGGGTTGTGTTACAGTCCAAACAACGCCCAAATTAGGACGTTCAATGCACCACCAACTCCCGTAGATGGAGTCGCGCATGGAGTAAGCATCACGATAGGCGGTTGGCAAGGTAAAATTAACTTCACTGTCACTCCCTTAAATATCTTTGATATAATTCTTGGACAGGAGTTTTCCAGACATGTCACACGTTGATCAATCCTTACCTACAACAACTGATGGTCATGGAGAAAGGAGGAACATGTATGGTTCCCATGGTTAAGGCATCGAAGATAGAGGGACAGGTCCGGTTGACAGCCAAGAAACTCGAGAGGGTCGACGAGGGGAAGAAGATAACATCTGCAGCTAACATTGCAAGTTCGGGAGAAGACAATGGTGCTGAGAAGGCCTTGTCACCGCGCACGAAGAAGGTTCCAAGGATTAACGCTGTTGTAATGAAAGAGAAGCCGCCGAGGCACTTGCCTCCTATGAAGGAAAAAGTTCAAAAGATCGGGTCGAGAGAGATCGGGCAACCGCTAAGGAAGTTGCTCGACGGGATTGATCGAGTGCATAAATTGATGATCGCACGACAAAACTTGGACACCGATACAGCCGCTATGTGACGCGGTCGTCACATAAATAGGTGGGGGAGAGTGTGACGTCCCGCCACAATTCTAGCCAAATTTGACGTCCGAATGGGAGAGGAGGAGCTAGAGTTTTGAAGAGGATTGCAAGAAGGCTCTAGAACCTTCTAGTTTTGTGGAGAAGACTAGAGAATTCCCTAGAATTCTCTAGAACACTTTAGATCTTTATGGAAGAGTTTAGCATATACTAGATAATGTAGAATTCTCTAGAATATGGACTAAAGTGTAGTTAGAAGAAGGACTTGTATAGTAAATTTTATTTAAACTAAGGCCTTTAGGATGTAGTATAAATAGGAGGGCCATTCATTTATAAATCATCCATCCAATTTGTCCAACAATCAAGTAAAGTAGTAATACAAGCTTCCTTCTTCTAAAGTTCTCTTTTCCCTTTTCTAAGTCTTTTTTTGCATTCTCTTAGCGTTCCGAATAGTAAAAGGCTTACTTGAGCTTACAATATCGTGAAAGAATCATAAGTAAGTTGTCGAGTGCAACATGGAGTACGAGCAGATTCTCTAGGTCCGTGACAAATGCGTGAACAAGATTGACATTTGAAGTGTGCGACGCGAGCTGGAAACGAGGTGTTCTGTCTCAAGATATTACAGGCAGACTCGCAACGCGAGGCTGACACGCTCCTCACTGCATCAACTAAAAATATTAATAAAAATGACAGGATTTGGCCCGTAACGCAGCTACTTCCCAGAATTGTTAAATTCATATTTTTGGAATTTTAACTTCTTAAAAGAACTCATTTAAATGGAGGGTATTTTGGGAAAATTAATAGGAAGACTAAATATTGATATTAGGTCAGTTTTAGACCACTTTTACACATCCCAAATCAGATCAAACGAAATTTCTTTCATCTCTCTCAAGAAAGCTCTCTTTTCCCAACTCCATTGAATAACAACAAGAGCTTAAGGAAGAAGACGAAGACCTCAAACTTTTGATCCAATTTTCATGGATTCTTAATCTATAAGGTATGAGTTTTTTACTCTTGGAATTCGTTTCCCCAAGAGGTCCTTTCAAGATAATTTTTATGGACTTCAAACACTAGCGTTTTTACTCTACAAAACGAATTTTCTTCCTAACATTAGATTTATGATTTTCAATGAAAAGTAAGTGTTTTCAAAGATCTATTTCACATGAATTTATGAGTATATTCTTAGTATGTTTGAGTGTGGATCATGTTCTTATCTAAATGATTGTTTCGTATGATTGTCTCTACTACTTGATAATGTGAAAAAGTAGGGATTGGAACTAAGAATAGAATGAACTCCTAAATGACCCTTATCCTTTACCCTACATTATGCATTAATCTTGTACATGATTTGAAGAGTTATTCTTGATTATGATATTGAGTATTTCACCATATTATGGTTATGAATCTTGTAAGTTGAACGTAAGATCTTGATTAAGGTCCTTGGAAGCAAGAGGTAAGTCTTCTAAAGTTATGATTATTCTACCATGTTTATGTTACCCTATAAATGATTATGATATGTTGTGAAAGTATGTATGATGTTTCTATGTGGATATGCTGGTCTATGAACAAGTATTTGTGAGATCATGAAAAGAACACGATAAGTGCAAGTTACGATATTCTCTTATATGCTTTACACAAGATGATTATCTTATATTAATCTCACAAACGAAGGGTTAGAATGAAAGGAAATTCTAACTTATCCTAAAGAGTTCATGATCATGTTTATGTCAGGAGTTAATCTCCAATGATCTATGATAATTTTATGATAAAAGACAATTTAAAAATTATTCAAGTAAGGGACTAAAGCTAAGCACCGATGAACTAGGTATGAGTGGTGTCCCTTCCCTAGTTGGAAGGTAGGTTCACAATGACTCTCATGAGATTGAGAATGCCATGTAATGTGGAACTATGAGTCTCTAACACATCTCCTAGTTTTTGAACTACGTTTCCACCATAGGATAGTAGCAAGTGGATCCACCTACAAAGCTATGTCATGTTTGGTTCTACTATGGCCGATAGACCACCTTCTTTCTGTGTCGGGTTATATAACACCTGATTTCATGTTTAGCTCACATGGTCTATGTCGCTTCAGGCGAATGTTTCCTCAAGTAAAATAAAAGAAATGAATGTTGACTAGGGTGACTTGAGGAGTCCACTTAGTATAGGTAAGGGTATGGGACTCTACCTAGATATTGCACAAGTTGACTCTCATGGAAGTCCTAGGAGATTGTTCTTATATAATACAATCACATGAAATATATATATTTATGATACATGATGTTACTCTTATATGATGTTTGTCTTTATGATGAATATGCTATTGGGATACATTGTTAAATGAAGTGATGACTACTTAAGTTACAAGTTATATGAACCAAAGTTTTACTTATGGTCTCCTATATTATCTACTTGGTTGTGTGGGGTTACAGAGCTTCACATGACCATTGCACTTATAGGTTGGGGATAAGATCATTTGTAAGTGTTTTGTATGTTATGTTACATGATCTATTGAATATGAAAAGTTAATATGACTCTATGATAATATGTCTTTTCTTAAGATCATGTTTTATGTTGATGGAATCCTTAACTTGTATATGTTATATCGTATGTACATTGAAGACTTTCATATGACTTAGCACGTATTCTAAAGATATGATAAATGATCCATTTTCATGCATGTCATTAAATGTTATGTGCATATAGCCATACTTAGTACATGTGGCGTACTAACCCCATTACTTTATAATACTACAAATGTAGGTTCCGGCCATTGAAGTTAAGGAGGTCGATTTGAAGAAGCTTGGAACTCTTTCTCCAAGTCTTGGTAGGTCCTCATGTTCGGGGATGCTATCTTTCATATTCTATCTTATTCAAATTTTTAGTAGTTTTATGAATAAGTTATTTCCATTATGACCTTTGGATTCTTTTGTATTAAGGCCTATATGGCATATTGACTATGTATTGGCTAAGTCCAGATTTGCACTCTTCAGATGGTTTTATATATGTGAGACAATTTTTTAGAATATCGTATAGCTTATGAATAATAAGTATGAAGCCTAAGTATACTTCAAGTAGAATGTAAATTTTTTTAATTTTCCGCATTTTTTACTGATCACATGTTATGACGAATGCTAAGGGCTTGTCTGAGTCCTCTGAGAGGACGACGACGCCGATCTCATCTGGGTATGATCTCCTGGTGTGACAAGTTTTGTATCAGAGCATGAGGTTAAATATACTTAGGATTAATGTCTCACTAAACCACATTACATAGTATCTTGTTCATCGTTGTGAAGTGCGCCACAATTATGAATGAGAAACTATGTGATGACTATGAAATTTCTCTTTTCTTGATACTCCTATGCCGTGCCTCTAGAGTTTTGACACTGTGTGTCTTCTAGCATCTAATCCCTTTCTTGTGGTTATAGGCGATGAACAGACGAAGGAAATCGGCAAGAAGAGTAGGAGAAGAGATTGCGAATGTAGGAGCTACTCTCCTAGGTAATCGAAATTCTCCTCAAGTGCAAGTTGTTGCGAGTGATCAAGTTTCGGTGAATCCTCTGGCTATGACGGATGGTGAGGCGAGGAAAACACTGTTCCACATGGAGAAATCCATCACCACCCAAGATCGGGCCATTACGGCACAAGCTAACAGGGATGTCGTACCTCGAGAGAACCAACATGCTAGTACTATGGCTAGTTGTTTGAGAGATTTTGTGAAAATGAATCCTCCAATGTACTTTGGATCAAAAGTTAATGAAGATCCCCAAGATTTCCTTCATGAGGTCTACAAGATTTTGTTTGCTATGCGGTTTGAGTACTACTGAGAAGGCTAATCTTGTTGCATATCGACCTAAGGACGTGGCTCGGACATGGTACAATTAGTGAAAGGATAATAGGACTTTAGGAGGTTGTCCTGTGACTTGGGAGATCTTAAAAAATTCCTTTCTTGACAGATTGTTCCAAAGGAAGCAAAGAGAAGCTAAGGTAGAGGAGTTCATTAACCTTCGTCAAGGAGGCATGAGTGTCAAGGAATACTCGTTGAAATTCATTAAGCTGTCCAAATATACTTCTTCTTTAGTTTCTAATGCTAGGGATGAAATTAGCAGTTTTATAATGGGTCTGTCCGAAGATATTGAAGAAGAATGTCGTGCATCCATGCTTTATGATAATATGGATCCTTCTAGGTTGATGGTTCATGCTCAACGGGTTGAAGAAAGTCGTTAAGGAAGAGGAATGGGGAAGCTAAGAGGGCAAAGTGGTTTGAAAGTGGTTTTTCTAAGAGTAGGCTTGATTTTCAAGACAAGCCTAAGTTTAAGAAGAGGTTTTCAAATCAGGTTCCTTCTAATTTCTACAAGAATCGCAATAATAGAGGTTCTAATCCTAAACCTCAAAAAATGAGAAATATTGATCCACCAAAAGATAGATCAACTTGTGTTAAGTGTGGTTAGAAACATGTGGGTGAATATCTTGTTGGGACTAATAGTTTCTACGGTTGTGGCAAGGGTGTCCATATGGTGAAGGATTGTCCTAATGTAATAATCCAAGGCAAGGGGAATGGTCAAGCTCAACCAAGCGATCCTAGTTCTGAAGTTCCAAAAAGGAACAGTTTCTGTGCTCTCAAGGCTAGGCGTGAACAAGAAAGCTCTACCGACATCGTGGCAGGTATGTTATAAATTTTCTCTATTAATTTCTATGCTTTTCTTAACCCAGGTGCTACTCTTTCATTCGTTACACCTATGTTAGCTAGGAAGTTTGATGTACTTCCCAATGTTTTGATTGAACCCTTTTCGGTTTGTACCACAATGGTTGACCCTGTAGTTGCAAAAAAGTCTATAAATGAAAAAGTATCCTCTCCCTAGGATTGTCGATCTATTTGATCAACTCCAAGGTAAGTTATTTTTCCAAGATTGACTTAGGGTCGGAATATCACCAACTTAGGGTGAAAGGAGAAGATGTTCCCAAAACACCTTTCCAAACTAGATATGGTCACTATGAATTCCTAGTTATGCTTTTTGGGTTAACGAATGCCCCAACGACGTTCATGGACCTAATGAATAGAGTGTTCTTAGATTACCTCAACTCATTTGTTATTATTTTCATTGATGATATTTTGATATACTCCAAGAATGAAGATGAGCATGAGAGTCACTTGAGGTTGGCCTTGCAAGTCCTCAAAGAACACCAATTTTATGCCAAATTTATCAAGTGTGAATTTCAATTAAAGTTGGTGGCTTTTCTTGGCCATATTATCTCCGGTGATGGTGTAGAGGTTGACCCGAAGAAGACGGATGCGGTCAGAAATTGGCCTAGACCTTTGACTCCCATAGACATAAGGAGTTTCTTGGGTCTAGCTGGCTATTATAGAATATTTGTTGATGAATTTTCGTCCATTGCTTCTCATTTGATAGCCTTGACCCAAAAGAAGGTGATGTTTGAGTGGTCGGAAGCTTGTGAGAAAGGTTTTAAAGAGTTGAAAGATAAGCTTACCTCCGCTACGGTGTTGAACTTATCGGGAAATGAAGGATTTGTAGTGTATTGTGGTACTTCCCGAGTGGGCTTGGGATGTGTCCTCATGCAACATGTAAAGGGGATTGCTTATGCTTCTAGGCAACTCAAAGTTAATGAGAAGAATTACCCAACTCATAATTTTGAGTTAGCTGCTGTAGTTTTTGCCTTGACAATATGGAGGCATTTTTTATATGGTGTGCAAGTCAATGTGTTTACTAACCATTAAAGTCTTCAGTATGTGTTTACACAAAAGGATTTGAACCTCCGCCAGAGAAGATGGTTACAATTGTTGAGTATATGAGAAATTGAATTCTAGAAGAAACTCAAGGTTCTCGCTATTCTATACATCCGGGTTGCACCAAAATATATCATGACCTTAGAGAGGTCTATTGGTGGGATGGTTTAAATCGGTACATACCAGAGTTTGTTGCTAAGTGTCCAAACTGCCAACAAGTTAAAGGTGAGCATCTCAAACCGGGTGGGTTAACTCAAATCATGGATGTTCCTACATGGAAGTGGGAAGCCATCAATATGGACTTTGTTGTTGGGTTTCATCTAACTCGAAAGAAAAATGATTCTATATGGGTTATTGTGCATAGGTTGACCAAATCTGCCCATTTCATTCGTGTTAAGTCCATTTACACGGTTAAAAACTATGCAAGGATCTACAATAATGAGATTGTGAGTCTTCAAGGGATTCCTTTGTCCATCATTTCAGATAGAGGTTCCCAATTCACTTCTCATTTTTGGAAGGATTTTCAAAAGCGTTTAGGTACTCAAGTGAAACTTATCATCACCAGACGGATGATCAAGCGGAACGTACCATTCAGAACCTTGAGGATATCTTAAGAGCCTATGTCATCGATTTCAAGGGATGTTGGGATGATCACTTACCTTTGATTGAGTTCTTTTACAACAATAGCTATTATTCGAGCATCTCCATGACAACTTTTGAAGCTCTTTATGGTAGAAGGTGTAGATCTTTGATTTGATGGTTTGAGGTTGCTGAGTCCTCACTCCTTGGTCCAGGGATTATCTATGAAGCAATAAAGAAGGTTCGAATCATAAGGGATAGATTGAAGATAGCCTATAGTCGGCAAAAGTCTTATGCCGACAATATAAGAAGAGATCTTGAGTTTGAAATAGGTGATCTTGTCTACTTGAAGATTTCACCTATGAAAGGGGTGATGAGGTTTGGTAAGAAGGGGAAGTATATTTCCCGGTATGATAGCCCTTATGAGGTTTTACAACGATTTGGGAAGGTTGCCTATGAGTTGAAACTACCTAGTAAACTAGCTTTGGTTCATCGGTATTTCATGTGTCTATGTTAAGAACTGCACAGGTGACCCGCTGTCTATTCTACCTACAGAAGAGGTTCCGGTTGAGATCCTAGATTGCCAAGTCAAGAAGTTGAGAAACAAGGAGGTTGCCTCTGTAAAAGTTCTATGGAGGAACCATCTTATTGAGGGTGCAACATGGGAGGCTCAAGCCGACAAGACCCGCTACCCTCATATCTTTAGTCCGTAAGGTTAGACATTCATCTTAATTGAGAAAGTAATGCATGATCATGAAATCGAATTGTTTTCTTAATAGGTGCATGTTTGATAAAGGTTGTACTAACTAGAGTGTTAAGAAAATGTCTTCATACTCTATTCTTGCACTTACGTGGAACATGTATGCATATATTTTCTTTAGATTTTGTTGTTTTGTTGCCGTCTTGATAAGAACGATAGGATGGTGAAACTTTGATGCATTTTGAGCTTATGACAAGGGTGAGAAGGAAATTCCTCACTATGTGTTATGAATATGGAGCTCTGATATGTTGTGTATCATGAATTGAGTGTTGTGTGTAATGTTATGGTATGTGTTGTAAGGAGTTGTGATATACTCCTATTAGTTGTGACTCGTTGTGATTTTATGTTGTTGATCGGTTGAGCTGCTAGTATTGAGTCTATTCCTACCCTCCAAAAGATTGTAGTGTCATTCAGGGACGAATGTTCCTAAGGGGGGGATAATGTAACTTTCCGGAAATGTCATGACTTAGACTAGAGATTAATCCATCAAATAACCTTAAAATGATGTTTCCGTACCTGTATTAATGTAATAAACTAATTTGGAAAAGTTTAGAGCCAAAACAACTAAGAAAGACCTTGACGTCCGAAAACTAGCCAATTTGAACTAGTTGATGTCCCTATGTTTGGTGAAGGTTTCGAAGTGTCAAATGAAGTCCAAAACCTGTAAAGTGACCTTTTATAGGTATTATGTAGTACAAAGGGTCCAAAAGTCTAGTAACGACTCCCCAAGGACCCCCCTGGGGGTCCTTGTGGAGGACCCCAACCTGGGTAGGCAAGATGACAAAGAAGCCTGCGAGAACAAGATTGGGACTTGAAGTGTGCGAGGGTCTTTTGTATGATTAATAGGACGATAAATGTTGATATTAAGTTAGTTTAGACAACTTTTACCCGTCCCAAATCAGATCAAACGAAATTTCTTTCATCTCTCACAAGAAAGATATCTTTTCCAAACTCCAATATAGAACAAGAAGAGCTTAAGGAAGAAGACGAAGACCTCAAGCTTTTCATCCAATTTTCGTGGATTCTTCATATATAAGGTATGGGTTTTTCACTCTTGGGATTCCTTTCCCCAAAAGGTCCTTTCAAGATAAGTTTTAAAGAACTTCAAACACTAGGGTTTTTACTTTACAAAACAAATTTTCTTCCTAACCATAGATTTACGATTTTCAATGAAAATTCAGTATTTCCATGGTCTATTTCACACGAATTGATGGATATGTTCTTAGTATGTTTGAATTACATGTGGAGCATGTTATTATCTAAATGATGGTTTCTTACGATTGTATCTACTACTTGATAATATGATAACGTAGGGATTGGAAATAAGACTAGAATGAACACTTAAAAGACTCTTATCCTTTACCCTACATTATGCATTGATCATGTACATGACTTGAAGAGTTGTTCTTGATTATGATATTGAGTTCTTCTAAAGTTGTGATTACTCTATCATGTTTATCTTAGCATATAAATCATGATGATATGTTGTGAAAGTATGTATGATGTTGCTATGAGGATATGCTGGTAATGAAAAAAATAAGATTAATGCAAGTTATGATATTCTCTTGTATGATTTACACAAGATAACTTGGTTATATTAATCTCACAAACGAAGGGTTAGATTGAAAGGAAATTCTCATCTAATCCTAAAGAGCTCATGTCATGTTTATACAAGGAGTTAATCTCCTATGACCTATGATAAGTTTATGATAAAGACAACTTAAAGGTTATTCAATAAAGGGACTTAAGCTAAGAACCGATGAACTAGATATTAGAGGTTTCCCTTCCCTAGTTAGAAGGTAGGTTCACAATGACTCTCATGATATTGAGGCTGCCATGTAATATGGAACTATGGTTATTTAATACATCTCCTACTTCTTGAACTATGTTTCCACCATAGGATACTAGCTAGTGGATCCACTATAAAGCTATTTCATGTTTGGTTCTACCTTGGCCGGTAGACCACCTTCTTTCGGTGTAGGATTTTATGACACTAGATTCCATATTTAGCTCACATGGTCTATGTCGGTTAAGGTGAATGTTCCCTCATGTAAAATGAAACACAAGTAAATGAATGTTGACTAGGGTGAATTGAGGAGTCCACTTAGTATAGGTAGGGATATGGGACTCTACCTAGACATTGCACAAGTTGACTCTAATGGAAGTCCTAGGAGATTTTTCTTATGTAATAAAATAACATGAAAGATATATGTTTATGATAAATGATGTTAATCTTATATGATGCGGGTATTTATGATGAATATGTTATTGGGTTATATTTTGAAATGAAATGATGACTACTTATGTTACAAGTTATATGAAGCAACGTGTTACTCATGGTCACCTATCTTATGTACTTGGTTGTGTGGGGTTATTGGACTTCACATGACCATTGCACTTGTAGATTGGGGAATGGATCATTGGTAAGTGTTTTGTATGCTATGTTACGTGATCTATTGAATATGAAAAGTTAATATGACTCTATGATAATATGTCTTTTCTTACGATCATGCTTTATGTTGATGGAATCCTTAACTTGTATATGTTATATGGTATGTGCATTGAAGACTTTCATATGACTTAGCACGTTTTCTAAAGATATGACAATTGATCCTTTTTCATGCATATCATTAAATGTAATGTGCATATACCCATACTTAGTACATGTGACGTACTAACCCCATTACTTTATAATACTACAACTGTAGGTTCTAACCATTGAAGTTAAGGAGGTCGATTTGAAGAAGCTTGGAACTCTTTCTCCAAGTCTTGGCCGGTCATGTTCGGGGATGCTATCTTTCATATTCTAGCTTACGCAGATTTTTAGTAGTTTTAAGAATATTCTATTTCCATTATGTTCATTGGATTATTTTGTATTAAGGCCTATATTGTATATTGACTATGTATTGTCTAAGTCTAGATTTGCACTCTTTAGATGATTTTATATGTGTGAGACAGTTTCTTAGAATATCGTATGGCTTATGCATGATAAGTATGAAGTCTAAGTATACTCAAGTACAATGTAAAATTTTTCAATTTTCCGCAATTTTTACTGATCACATATTTTGACGAATGCTAAGGGCTTGTATGAGTCTTCTAAGAGGACGACGATGCCGGTCTCATCTGGGGTATGCTCTCTGGGTGTGACAAGTGAGACCAAAGGACATTACAAAGAACTCATAGTGACCCATATCTAGTTCAGAATGCCATTTTTGGTATATCCTCACCTCTCATCCTAAGTTGGTGATATCCCGATCTCAAGTGAATCTTACAAAAGCAACTTGCCCCTTGGAATTAATCAACCAAGTAGTAAATTAGAGGGAGAGTATACTTGTTATGAATAGTGACTTGATTGAGTTGGCGATAATGAATGCACATTCTAAGTGACCCATCCTTTTTCTTCACAAACAATATCGGAGAACCACATGGAGAAATATTAGGTCTAATGAAGCCTTTGTCTAGTTAGTCCATGCGTTGAGCCTTCAACTCTTTCAATTCGGCCGGAGTCATCCGACAAGGAGGAATTGAAATGGGGTTGCTATCCGATAACAAGTCAATATCAAAATCAATTTCTCGTTCAAGAGGAATTTCGGGAAAATCATTAGGAAAGACCTCCAGAAATTCTTGTACTACGGGGACTAACTCAATGGGAGGATTTGTTGGAGTCTAAATCTTTGAATCTTACAATATGGTATAGACACAATTTGGTGATCATTTTACAAGCCTTAAGACGAGATAATACGACCTCTAGGAATAGTATTCCCCCCTCCACTCTAAGACGGGTTCATTTGGAAAATTGAACTTGACAATTCTTGTTCTACAATCAATGGAAGCAAAACAATCATGCAACCAATCCATCCCCAAAAATTACATCAAAATCGACTATATCAAGTTCAACTAATTCAACATGAGTAGTTCTCTATTGGGCAACAATATAGGACAATTTTTATATACCCTCTTTTCAACCATCGACTCACATACTGGGGTATTTACCGTGAAAGGTTCATTTAGAATATTGGGAATAACATCAAACTTCCTAGATATCAACAGAGTAACAATAGACAATGTAGCACCCGGATCAAGTAAAGCATACACATCAATAGAGAAGACTTGTAACATACGGTCACCACATCGGGAGAATTTTGTTGCTCACCCCTAGAGCGAAGTGTATAAAAGTGATTATTCTTTGGAGCATCCACATTAGAACCACTATCTTGATCTTGCCCGCTACCTTTATCTTGCCCCTTCAAATTAAGGCAATCCCTAACCTGGTGGTTATTCTTGCCACACTCAAAGCAATTGTTCGTCCCAACAAGGCAATCACCATAATCACTACAAGAAAGTGGAGATACTACGACATTTTCAAAATGTCACATTATGTGTTTAAATGTCACAAATTTGTTTACCGGTATTTATTTTACATTTGTATCAAATGTCGTAAATTTTAGTGTCGGGTATTTTTCCGACATTAGGTAATTATCGGTAATAATTTGTGATTATTTTGTGACATTTATTATGTGCCAATTGAAAAGAATTTGTGATATTTGGGTGAATATTGAAAAGAATTTGTGTCATTTACTTTGCAACATATATGTAAATGTTGGTAAGATTATTACGACATTTATTTTTTGACATTTATGTGAATGTTGGTAAGATTATTATGATATTTATTTTTTGACATTTATGGTAATCGATAAGAAATGACATTTATTTTTGACATATAGGTGAATGTCGGTATGAGATATGACATTTATTTTCGATATTTAGGTAAATGTCGGTATGAGATATATGACAGTTATTTTTGATATTTAGGTAAATGTCGGTATGAGATATATGACATTTATTTTTTATATTTAAGTAAATGTCAATATAAGATAGATATATATATATATATATATATATAAACACATATATATATGAAATTTATTTTCAATAATAAGGTAAATGTTTGTATGAGATAAATGACATATATTTTTAACATTTAACTATATGTTGATATGAGATATATGACATTTAATTTTTCGACATTTGTGAAATATCACTTAAACTTTCAAGACATTTATTTGTGGCATTTATAAAATGTCAGATTGAATTTTCTGACACTTTAGTTAATGTCATAAAAATTGGTGACATTATTCATATTTTGCTAATGTCATATTAATATTCTAATATCGCTACCAAATATCATTAAACATCCTAGAAATATATATATATAAAGCAAATATTTTCTAATATTATAATCAAATAACAAAATAGCAATATAATAAGCTCTTTTTGTAGAAGTAAATAATGTCAAATCAAATTATCTTTACTTTCTCAAGTAAAATTGAGCTCAAAGAAATGTAATAATCTGAACATAAAACCAACTTATTAACTCCTAATTCAAATGGAAGTAAAATCTCCAATAAATTTTCAATAAATCTTTATGAAATCATCAATCCAAAAGTCGGGCATGTTAAACTCAATACTTGACCTCAATTTCCTTTAAAAAATCAGCACAAGAAATGCAAATAAGAAAATCTATAACTATATAATAATAGAAATTAGATTAGATCCACGTCAATTAGAACAATTTGGGGTATAAAAAATGACAAATTGAATTTCTCTAAAAACACAAAGATTACAGAATTGATGCAAAAGTAGTAAATTATATACATGAAATTTTTCCTCCTTTTGAAAGAAAAGAAAGATCTTGTAGTTTTTTTCAAACATGGCACTTCTTTTTATTTGTGTCAACTAGGGTAGTTCAAGTATTCTTGATCATGTCGAGAAAAAACATTAAATTGAATATTTTGATACTTTACGGAATACAAAACTTAACATTTCATTGAATACATAAGTGTGACAAAATTTTTAGAAGGAAATTAAAAAAAGAAGAAGTAGGATACACGATTGCTTCAATAAAACAAATATATAGTGTTGGGGCAAAGATACAAACATCTTATAATGCAACTAATAGTTTGATAGCATTAATATGCATTCATATTGTGTATGTTATTGTTTATTGTAAGAACTCATCTTACAATAAGCTAAAAACTCTAGCATACAGATTATATAACACATAATAAACCATATAAGACCATAGCAGATTTACATATTAAGTTAAATCATTTCCTTTTCCAAAAAAAAATGAACCTAAAGGTCAGCTCCCCCAACCCATGAACTAGTCAACTAGTCATCATCAATAATATATGTTCTTTTCTAGAATATAAAAGAGGAACGGAGAAGGGACAGTAGAAATTAAAATATAATTACTTCAGATATATTACGGAAATGTGAAGGAGTAGTCACAATGTAAAGTAGTAGCGTGAATCACAATCCCCCGCAATGAACTTTAACTCAATGAACCGCTTCCAGAAAAAACAAATAGAGAAAGAGGAAAAGTAGGAGCAAAAAATCCACACGAATGTGTAATCTTTAGAACTAATCACCTCATTCAATCGCATGCAACAAGTTCATAGAATTGAGTATCAAACCAACCAATCATCACATTCAGTTACACAAATGAATTTTAATTTCTGAAAGTTGTGGGAGTGACATAAAATATTCTTTCTTCTGGAATTATGTCGATGTTTGGGAAGTTTAAAGCAGTGAATTCTGATATATAAGCAAACTGAGATTAGAAATGTGTCTTTAGGAGTGTCGAACCTGAAATGCAGCTGGAAGTAAACCAACTGAAGACATTTGAGAGGTTCTTCCGCCCACCCAATCAAACACAGGGAATCTGGCTAACCAACCCTCACTTCTAGCAGTGTTGTCAAGCAATGTGTTCTCTTGTGTAATGGCACCCTGCACATGAGTGGCAGTAATCAAGAATGAGAAGTGAGAACTATTTAAGAGTAATGCTACGCACAACCTGCAATGTATACTATAATGGAGAGTAAATGAAATGATGGAACAAGAGGATAACAGATCTAGCAGAAACTTTTTGTATGCCAACTAAAACTCCTAAACCAGCAGATGCAGATTACACAGAGGTAAACCAGTCATGCTTTTTTAACTCTCTTCCACAGAATTTTCATTTTCTAACTAAATATGATACTCATCAGAAAGCTACTCCACATTATGGCTAAAATCTATGAAAGCAGAAAAAAGAACCTAAAGTCAAAACATGTTTTGCAAATATCAGGCCGGCTTCATTGAAGGCCTTATGAACTTCTAGCAATCTATTTCGGGTTTCTGGAGTGTCCCCACTCTAATTAACATAAAAAGATCAAAAAGAGCATCAGAAAATCCTCTATTTATGAAGCCCCCGATGCTTTGGCATAGTGGTGAGAGTGTATTTAGGCTAGTCCCACGTCACATGGTAAAACACTGCCACAAAACAAAAGCACGGTATTTAAGTGGAACAGTGTAGAGGAGTTGGCTCATTATCTATCGAGTTCCGAGATATTTTTCACTAGCCCTTGGTGATTTCTTTATTATCAAAAAACAGATTCTCTATTTTTGTCAAGGAAAAAAAACAGAAATTAGATGCATCACCAGGGGCATGTTGTGCAATTTGATTATCAATGCCTACTTGATCTGTGTTGTCAATAAATCTTATCTGCCAAGAGATGGTAAAGCATTGTATAGGCTTCAACTTCCAAAGTTATGAACTTACAAGTTTTGGCAACTAAGTGTAAATGTTAACCTACGGTAAGATACAACTATCTGATGTTTTTAGTTATTTCAGATGCAACTGTATTTCTAAGTCAATATATCAGTTCTCAGATAATATTCACTCATTAATGATATTTATATCCATGGCAGCAGCAGCACACTACTAGATTCTAGTGTCGCATTTATACTAGTGACGCGCTAAGAAATGTCTTAATATTTTTTTTTCAAAATCTTTTTTGTTTATGTCATGATCATTGAATATACAAATACCATAAAGAGACCACCAAAAATTGTTTCTTTAAGACTTAATAAATAACAAGTACTTCAAAATTCTACATATTGAAAATCTATCAAGAATTATATCCATGGAAAAAAATTATACTTACCAGAACACCAACATGTATATCTTATTTTTTGATAACGAGATGGTGTAGTTAAGCTTCTCAATGTATTTAAATAATGCAACTTTTCCTTCAAGTGAAAATACAATAGTTTGATTTCAGTGGTTGTACAAATTTAGAATATTATGTAAGCCTTTTGTACACTACTAAAAAAGCAATAATAAAATCTTATAAATGAACATTCTAAAATGCAAAATTGAACATTATATAGCTACTGCCTAAATGTAGTTGCAAATTACCCGACTAATAGTATATTGAGCGTCATGGTGGTCATTATTAACACCAGAGAAACAACCTTCTAAATTGAATAAAAAATCATAGAATAAATAATGCCAGTTGTGTGAGGTCAAGGACTCAATAGGCAGCTATAACTATAAACCATTGTGTTTGATTCTAACCAGATGTCACCATGTTTGATGTTCCTACATCACAATCATGAATCACCTACAAATAAGGTATTCCAATAAATCATATGTCAAAGATATAGAGAACCTTGAAACATTATAGTACTGGATAAGTTTCTTTTATCATGTTCACTGGACAAAACAATAAAGGTTTGGGCTGCTAATGATAGTGGGAACTTGGAGGTTACATATACTCATCAAAAGGATTTTGGTGTTCTTTCTCTCTGTGGCATGCATGATTCAGAAACAAAGCCTGTATTACTCTACTCTCTCAACGAAAATATTATTCTTGTCTATCTTGAGAGGATTAATGAATTTACAGGATAATATTTCTTTGTTGTTGACCAGAAATCATATTATTTTTCTTCCCCCAGTGAGAAAATTTACCAAGCAAGGAACATATAATAACATAAAGAAGTACTAGTTTAGATTTTCAGAGGTAGTTAGCTTAGAACCTTGCCATTTAGTTGCTTTTAACTATTGAGCTCTTGATAATTCGCTTAAACGCCTTAGTGCACTCTGACCAGTGAAGCCAATATTAGCTTAACTTATTTTTTTACTAATTTATCTTTAAAAATATATGGCACAACGCAATAGAGTATGAGAGGCATTACCTAAAATGAAAGGGGAGGAAACGACTACTATTTGCGAGCAAGGACATACAGGGGCGTTCTTTAAAATGATCAACTATTTTTAAGATTTCTGTATTCATCGGCTTTATTTTTTACTTTTCATCGTTATACTTTATAGGGTATTACTTTGGTAAAACATTATGGCTAATTTATATGGCAATCACCAAGCTTTCAGACTTAGAAATACTTGTGCCTCTATATTTGCAATCAGTTAGTTCTATCTATAAAGTTGATAATTTGCCTCACAGTAACAAGTTGATCTTTCTCACTGGACAAAACCCCGTTTCATTGGAAAACTTATTGAGACTCATTTCACATTGTTCTTATTTAATAATGTATCTTTCAGCTAGTACTTCAGTATGAGAGGGAAACATTTTACTCGGCAATCCCCACCAATATAAATCAATGGTTCTGTCGCCTCAGCAATTTCTCAATAGCAGTGTATAGAGAAACAATGAGAAAAAAAAGAATGTTTTCAAAAGAATAAGCAATGGTTAACTTGCACAAATTTGAAGCTTCAGTACAGTAGGATGACCATTTCTTCTTTGCGAAATCAAACCTGCTATGAATGTCACAGGCCAGAGTAATTCATTTCTGCAAATCAAAATTTAATGGAGGAAAAAGCAATTTTTATACTTCCCCTGAAAATGGGAGTTACAAAGGAAATGAAAGAAACTCTATACACATTTACTATGAGTAAATTGAAGGCACTCAACCCAATTATACAGAAATCAGGAAAAACAAAAATCATAAATAGAAGAAAAAGGAAACAGAGCAATATCTTATAAAAAAAATTGCTACTTAGAACGCTCAAGATAACAGTATATCAAAATTGGGACTCGATGTGATGTGTTGGCTCAAAGGAGAACAACCCCAAAATAGGTCAAAGAATTAAGGCACGGCAATTTAAACTTTTCTCTCGAGATACAATTTTCAGAATCAAAGAAGGATAAGCTACTGAAAAATTATACATGGATTTTGATTTTCATAAAATGAAAAATCATATACACTCTGGATTGTCTGGAAAAAAAGCTACAGAGAACTAATAGTTCAAAAAGAACTTTGTTGAATAATTGAGAACAACTAGTAGTGAACTCATGCTTAAATAATAGAAAGGGAAGGGAGCAACCTACATAGAACTAACTTCACAGGGAGCTCATTAGAATGTAACTATTTTTACAGAAAAGATTTAGTACATAATAATCATGTAGATTAAAGAAGCCAACATAGATTTACTAAACGATTGCAACAATCTGGTCTTTCATTTATTAACATTGTCCAGATAGAGGAAATGCACAGGTAGTGAGAATATATGGTCTGAGTAGACAATATACAATGTAGTTTCAAATATAAAGACACAAAAATTTAAAATTTTCCCTCGAGATATGAATTCCAGAATCTAAGGATGATGATCTACTAGTACCTTATAGTTGGCTTCTGATTTCTATGAGTTTCATCAAACTAATATTTTCTTTCCTTATCCATCGCAAAGTTGTATACAAATATCTGTGGAATATATCTTAAAGTAACAAATTAACAAGAAGAAAACACATTAACCTAACATATATAACTTAATCATGCAACTTTTACCGAAAAAAGGAAATTCTAAAAATAGCTAGCACTATAGAATAATTAACAAAACATCATGCAGGCGCATGAAAGAATCAACACAATACTTAAGGATTGCAAAATTTTCTTCTTCGTTCCTACATACTGGATATATAGAAGTGTCTGTACCCAAAAAACAGTGTGTCATCTTCAAGCTCGTCTTCAGATTCGTTTTCAAACTCTTTTTAACACTCCTCTTCAAATAGGTTGAATAGAAAGGGCAACAAAAGAGATATTCAAACTAAAATTAATCAACATAACCATCTTTTTTAAACTCGTTTACTTATTGTCGGCTTTTATGTTGTCTTAAACTTTTTTACTTACTGTTGACTTTTATGTTGGTTCAAATTCTTTTACTTGCTGTTGTTTTTAATGTTCAGACAACAACATTTAACTTTCAAAGAAAACAATGCAGAAAAGATCGAGGATCCAAAATTCTCTTGACTAAAGATAACCAAGGAATTTGTCCGTTAACCTACTTTTAAGCACTTCTTGTCCTTCTAAACAAACATATGATTCTTCTTGAGTCTTACCTAATAACATAGAAACTTTTTTGGACACAAAAACTTTTCAGTTTGGATACTTTTGAAACTCTTTAGAGTTGGGATGCAGAAGTTTTTCGATTTATCTGATAACATCTTTTAGATATAGGATCGAGAAGTTCATCGAGGTTGAGAAAACAACAACAATTTCATCTTATTACCATATAAACTAGATTTTCTTAAGGGCAAAGAGAAATCTATATGAAAAAAGAGAATTTTTTTTATATGAGAGTATAATACTACTAAGAGCTAGAATTGTTTCTAGTCAATACAAGAAGCTCGAGTTTCACAAACTAGTAAAGATGAAGAAACTCAATTGTATACTAAATCGTATAAAAAAAAGTATTCTATTACACGCTAGACTCTAAAAACTAGCACAAATCATATCAACAACACAATACAATCAAAACCACAACACAAATTTGTAATCCAACGCAATAAACCCAAATGAAATAAATTCAGACATTTAAAGATAGAAATTTCTACCTGATAAACTCTATTCCAACAAAATCCTTTCTATAGGATGCAACTTTAAGACATCATCTGCTTATTGGAAGCATTTCGTTCTATGCCTGATGAAAAATGAGGCAAATATGAGGTATTTCCGTATGTAGGCAATAAACAGCCATGAATGTGAAAAATTGAGAAAAAACTCAGAGATATTTTGAAACCATTGTACAATTTGCTTTATGAAGAATTGTTACACTATGTATTTTGATAAAAGAATTACGAAAAGATTAAATGAAAGTGTCAAATAAGTTTTGATTTGATTTTTGGTGACAGATTGACTTGGTTTGGTTTTTTGTGACAGATTAACCAAAAGCTGATATAATGTAATTAAGTAAATTTTTTATCAAATAAACATTTTAAAAATTTATTAATCTTTTATAAAATACAAAAAAATATTTTATTTTTCAACTTTTATAATTCTATCCAAACCATTTTTAAAATAAAAAGTAAATGAAAATAGGATTCTCTTCTTCTTCTTCTAATGTTCTCTCTTCTCTTCTTTCTTCCGTAAGAAAATCTAAAAGTTCAACAATCAAAATAAATATTCTTTTTGATTATCTTATCTTCCTCCTCATCTCCAATCGTGACTTTTCCCTCTTTCTAAACTGAATGTTCGACTTAAAATGGATAAGCCATTTTTTGGGAGATTTTACAATTTTGAAACAATACTAAGCTTTTTTTCTTGGATAAATGAAGAATAAATCATTCTATAGATATGAAAAATGAATAATATTGTAATGGTACCTATTATTTATTGTTTTAGAAAGAAAATTAACAAACCCAAAAAGCCATAATTTGAGAAAATGTATGTGTAATGTTAACATTCAGTGAAAAATCAATTTTTATTGTTTTTGTTATTTCTTTTGTAACCGTTTTGTTTATATGATTTAAGAAATATAGTTTTGTTCAATTGTCCATGAATATTTAAAGTGTAGGAAATTGAAAAAATCAATTTCTCAATCACTATCTATAATTAGTGAAAGAAAAAAATAATGACTACTGCTCTGTATCACACTCAAAACCCAAAGGCAAGGAGAACAAGAAGGAGAAGGAGAAGGAACTAGAAAAGGAAAAGGAGAAATTGAAAAAGAAAGCGAAAGAGAAAGAGAAAAAAATTGAAGTCATCAATTATGATGTGAAGCAACAATATCCACCATCGATTAGATTGATGGTTATGTATACCGTTGTGAATTACTTTTTTTGTTGATAAGTTGTATAAAACAATTGATGAAGTGTTTATTTTTGCTGATAATATTAATGATTTTTTTGTGGAAATCAAAAATCAATTTATGATGGAAAAAAAGAAATGTGGTGTATGTGGCAACATATATAACCTATGCTGTAAAAAAACACCACAAAACTATCTACATGTGCCCCAACAGAAAGGATATATGTGGCAACATATCTCACAGAAAGAAGATATGTGCCAACATATATCATAGATTTAAGATATGTGACAATATATGTCACAGAAAGTAGATATGGGGCAACATATGTAATAGAAAGAAGCTATGTTGCAACATATGTTACAGAAAGGAGATATCTAGTAAAATATGTCACAGAAAGGAGATATGTTTCAACATTTATTGTTACCAATTGGTATCTGCGGCAACATATATAACCTTTTTTGTAAATTAAAACTATAAATTATTTACATGTACCCCAAAAGAAAGGATATATGTGGCAACATATGTCACACTATGAATTATCAAAAGAAATTTAAAAAATAAAATAAAAAAGTCTAAAACAATCGTCCTTTCATTTTCCCTCTCTCCTCTCCTCTATAAAAGGTCGTTTCGTTTCATATTTAATTTATTTTTACTAATTTTCGTTTTCTTTTCTCTTTGCTTTCTCTCGTTCTATTATTTCTTTACAATTCAAATTGTTGCTATATTTTCTAAAACATCAGTGGTAATATGTTGTGATTTTCTTCTACAACAAAGCGTCGTTGCCCTCATCATTTCTAGTTTATCGTTGATATCTTTTAAGATAAAATATAATAGTTATTGGTATTAAATAAGGACCTTTTTAGTGATTCTTATCACTTCTTTGTTTGTAGGATGGTTGGGTTGTTATTTCTTTTGAAATATTATTAGAAAAAAAAACAATTTAAGATGTACATGTTTCCACATATGACATGTCTGTTGCAATTTTTCCAACAAAACGTGCATATATTGTCACATATGTCACTTCAAGGTTGACTCAATCGATAATAGAGCGGTTTAGGAATGGAAAAATGTCAAATTGGATCAAATTTCACTACTTTGGACCATAATTAAACAATAGAACTATGTTACACTTGAAATAATAATTTACGTGGGTGTTATGTAACCATCATATGAAGTTACTTGGTCATTGTATGATGAACTAGTGATATGATAGTCTTTGTAAAAATAATTGATAAAATTGATGAAAGTTGTTGTATTAGACCATATTTTTATACTTAGACATGTTGTATGATCATCTAATAGTGTTACATGTTGAATTAGTGAATTAGGTTACAATTTATTTTAATTAACCCCCCCCCCCCCCCACAAAAAAAAATCATTTTATTATATTCATATGTTGCCACATATGACATGTCTGTTGCAATTTTTCCAACAGGACGTGCATATGTTGCTACATATGTCACTTCAAGAATGGGTTAATCGATAATTTGAACAATTTAGGAATGAAAAATGTCAAATTGGACCAAAGTTTAGTACTTTGGAACATAATTAATCAATAAAAATGTGATATAACACTTGGAATAACGATTTACAACGATGTTATATAACTATCATATGAAGTTACTTGATCATTGTATGATGAACTAGTGATATGATAATTTTTGTAAAAATAATTGATAGAATTAAGGTTGTTATATTAGACTATAATTTTGTACTTAGACATGTTGTAGGACTATATATTAGTGTTACATGTTGAATTATGTGACAATTTAATTGAATTAACCCTTCAAGACCATTTTATGATATACATATGTTGTCACATATGATATTTTTGTTGCAATTTTTCCAACAGAACATGCATATGTTGTTACTTATATCATTTCAGTGATGATTTAATCAATAAATTGAGCAATTTAGAATGAAAAAATGTCAAATTAGACCAAATTTTAGTAATTTGAACCATAATTATGCAATAAAAATATGTCATAACACTTGAAACAACGATTTATAAGGGTGTTATATATATAACATATGTAGTTACTTGGTCATTGTATGATGAACTAATGGTAAATGATAGTCTTTATAAAAATAATTGATAGAATTGATGAAGCTTGTTATATTAGACCATAATTCTGTACTTAGACATGTTGTAGGACTATATATTAGTGTTACATGTTGAATTAGGTGACAATAACCCCCAAAAGAGCATTTTATGATACACATATGTTGCCATATATGACATTTTTGTTGCAATTTTTCCAACAGAACGTGCATATGTTGCCACACGTGTCACTTCAAGGATGACTTAATTGAAAAACTGAGCGATTTAGGAATAAAAAAATGTCAAATGGGACAAATGTTAGTACTTTAAATCATAATTGAACAATAAAAATGTGATATAACACTTGAACAATGATTTACAAGGGTATTATATAACTATCATGTCAAATGCAACATGTAAGTCATATGTTGCTACATGTCTAGCTTATATGTTGTAGCTTGTGTAAGTTATATGTTGTAACATCTTCCAATTGTGTTGCTATTGAAATAACCTTTCTATTACTACGTATGGTTATAATTTGTTCCAATAGTCAACTGTTGCAACATATAGCAATCAGTTGGATATGCGAATGCAAATTATTGAAAAAATTGCAGCTGCCAAAATGATGATGAATGATTTCAAAGAACTATTAATTTTACATATCAAGGCAATGGTGTGTGACCCTAAACATTTATGAAGTAATTTCAATTGAGAGCAAACAAAATTGAATCCACTGCTTAAATTAGTTAAATCTGATTCAAGAAGAAGAGAAGAAGAAAGCTCAAGAACTAGCAGCCAACACCAATACTGTGTGAAAAGAAGAAGAAAAAGATAAAGAGAACGGAAGAAAGACAAGCAAGCAAGCAAGAACGACGAAAAAGAAGAGGATGAAAAAAACTAAGACGAGAGGTGGAGGAAAATATTTTATTTCCCCTTTTGGTACAGCTTGCTGGTGGCTTCCCCCAATTTTAATATCCAATAAAATTGGTTAAATTAGGTTTTAGTCAATTTACCCTTTTACCCTTCATTTAATTCAATGGACCAAACTGTCAACTTATAAACTTGAGGGCAAATCCCCGATCTTTAATTATTAATCACATAATTGTCACCTACACCCAATACTTAAGACTTATGTCATCACTCATTTATTTTGAAACCTTATTGTCACTTTTTTTTTTAAAATTCAAAGAATTACCTTTGATTTGTGA